>NC_086113.1:61245565-61545565 GCF_963921235.1 Mobula hypostoma
CTGCTTTCAACACTTCTTTACATTAATATTCTGGATACAATGTTATAAAGCCACCACGGCTGAGAGGAGGTCTCTACAACGGGTAGTTAAAATAGTCCAACACATCACCGGCACCAGCCTACCCACCATCAAAGACATATATACACAGAAAGCTGCCGGATAAAGGCCAGCAATATCATGAAGCATCCCACAGACCCTGCTTATGGACTGTTTGTCCCACTCCCTTCAGAAGAAAGGCTACCCAACATTCACACCAGGACCAATGGACTCAAAAATAGTTACTTCCCCCAAGCTGTCAGGTTGATGAACACCTCCACCCATTAATGCACCCCACCACCACCACTGCATTCACATTAGCACTCCTCTCCACTGTCTCCCAACATTCGTTATCCCCTACCCCCGTCATGCACTGCAATTTTATAGTTACTGTACTTGTACATTGTGTTTTATAGGATTGCTTTTATACTTAAATTCATTATGCTTGTGTCTTTTATACTGCATTAGATCTGGAGTAAAAATTTTGTTCTCTTTTACCCTTGTGTACTGAAGATTGACAGTAGGTCATATGAATCTCAAATCTTGAGTTATTGTTGCTACAGTCAGTAACAATACCATGATGAATAGTGATAATTACAATCCACACATGCACTAATAACCTGCACACAGTATGCAATAAAAAGTGAATTAGCACTGAAGATTTCAAGTCCAAACCCATGGCGGAGTTAAAAACTAAACATGGTATTGAACCCATAACAGGAAGTCCATTCCAAATGATTAAGCAAATTATCTTACCAATAATAAGGAATCAAAGGTAATGTGTTGAATTTGTATCAATGGTCCTATCACTCATTGAGGAACTACTTTCACTATTGAGCATTCCAATGTATATAATTAGCAACTAATCCAAATGGAAAATTCCAACCAGCTCTTATTCACATGATAGCTGTTAAAAAAAGGTTGATATTTAAAGCAATGGAAAACAATGCAAACTAACAAATATCAAAGATTCATTGACCAACTTTGGAAAAAGGATAATTTAATAAATGATGCACTTTCTCACTTTCTTTTTGTAAGCACTTTAGACTGAAATTTGCAACATCTAAGTTATAATAGAATTGCAGTCTGGGCACAATTCTAAATGCATTTCAAATACATACCCATGTGCTGTCCTTTTAAAATAAGTAACAATAGGTTGCTTTCCATCCCACCTCTACCTTTGATTTTGACAGACTTTGTCAACAATTCAGCTGTAAGTTCAAACTGATTTGAAAATATATATACAGTTGCACTTTTTTTCCCAAAAATATAAAAAAAATCAGTGTGTTTTCAGGTTTTAAGAAGAGGACTAATTTTAATAAAGTTCATAAAGTAATGGCACTGATCAGACTTACTGGTCAACAGCTCTCAATGTAGAAGTACAGAGACTAACAAACCTTGCTGGTCTGTTTGCCCACCTTGGTGGCATATGCCAACCGTAGACTTACCATATACAAATGTCTGCACAGAACTCAACTGTCTTACAGCTATGTAACAATAAACAGGAGCTCACTTGCCAGCTGCTAAAGTGGTGTGATTATTGCAGTAAACAGAACCTTAAGGCATAAAATTTCCTCCACAAGCCTATCCTTAATTCACAAATGAATATGCCTGACATATCTTCCGGTAACTTGAATGAAGAGCAGAAATTTTGAAATCATGACTATTCAACAAACTGTTTGTGGCTTCCCAACATTCCAACATTCAAAACAGAACAACAAGGTTAACACTAATAAATTCAACCATGGAAAATGGTGTACTGCAATATTATTTGGTTATATATATTAATGACCAAAAAGGAAAAAGGGGTACTTGGCCACAGAACACAAATTTCCAACATGCATTCATTAATGAGTAAGCGTTCATGCCAGGAACTCAAAGTTATAAAATTTACCTTGCGTCTTCAAGTTTTATACACATTTAAAGACTTTCCCTGTATCTTAAATGTTATGGAACAGCTCTTAGATAAGTCATGAGGCTATTTGAATTATTTATATCAAAGCTTCATTTGAAGATTTGATGATGAAAAATGTTCTAGTTTCCCTCATTGTGCAGAAATATCACAGATGTTTTAAGAATCTAAAACATAAAATTTAATCCAGAGAAATTCTCTACTCAATTAAAAGCAGCACTTCAATGAAGAAGTGGATTCCATTTTAAGACAAAGCATACTCATCTAACAATATAATCACTACTTTATTAAAAACTCAGACTGATATCAAGAAATACGATTAAATACCTTATTGCTGAACTAAATATGCTCCTTTCAGCCATAGCAGGCACTTATTACCAGCTCCGATTTTCTATTTCAACCACCGTAATAGATGTATGTAATAGAGTACCTTCTTATAAGGAAAAAATTGTATTCACAAGGCAACTTAATAATTTCTCTGTAGAAAAAAGATCAAAGTATCTTCAAAATTACTCCGCCTCTGGTGAATGCGATCTGAATATGAAAACATTAGTGCCTGGTTATCTCATGTTGACTGGTTCTAAAAATAATGCATAGGTCATATCACATTCCAAGAACTGAAAGGTCTAACATATTAAAGGACAGCAACATTCTTTTGAGAATATGTAATAGAGCATATTACATACTTAATTTCTATTTGTGGTGTCAACTTTATTTAATAAAAGTTCTTGTTTTTCTAGTAACCCACAAATTCTCTCCCCAAAATTACAACTTCTTAGATCTGTACAGTGGTATGCAAAGGTTTGGGCACCCCGGTCAAAAGTTCTGTTACTGTGAATAGCTAACCAAGTAAAAGATGAACTGATCTCCAAAAGTCATAAGGTTAAAGATGAAACATTCTTTTCAACATTTTAAGCAAGATTAATGTATTATTTTTGTTTTGTACACTTTTAGAGTGAAAGAAAGGAAAGGAGCACTATGCAGAAGTTTGGGCATCCCAAGAGATTTGAGCTCTCAGATAACTTTTACCAAGGTCTCAGACCTTAATTAGTTTGTTAGGGCTATGGCTTGTTCACAGTCATCGTTAGGAAAGGCCAGGTGATGCAAATTTCACAATTTTATAAATACCCTGACTCCTCAAACCTTGTCCCAACAATCAGCAGCCATGGGCTCCTCTAAGCAGCTGCCTAGCACTCTGAAAATTAAAATAAATGATGCCCACAAAGCAGGGGAAGGCTATAAGAAGAGAGCAAAGCATTTTCAGGTAGCCGTTTCCTCAGTTCGTAATGTATTTAAGAAATGACAGTTAATAGGAACGGTGGAGGTCAAGTTGAGGTCTGGAAGACCAAGAAAACTTTTTGAGAGAATTGCTCGTAGGATTGTTAGAAAGGAAAATCAAAACCTCTGTTTGATTGCAAAAAACCTTCATGAGGATTTAGCAGACTCTGGAGTGGTGGTGCCCTCTTCTACTGTGCAGCGGCATCTGAACAAATATGACCTTTATACTTTATTGTCGCCAAACAATTGATACTAGAACGTACAATCATCACAGTGATATTTGATTTTGCACTTCCCACTCCCTGGAGTACAAATCAATAGCGAATATAAAAAAATTAAATTATAAATCATAAATAGAAAATAGAAAATGGGAAGTAAGGTCGTGCAAAAAAACCCAGAGGCAGGTCCGGATATTTGGAGGGTACGGCCTAGATCCGGGTCAGGATCCATTCAGCAGTCTTATTACAGTTGCAAAGAAGCTGTTCCCAAATCTAGGCGTACGAGTCTTCAAGCTCCTGAGCCTTCTCCCGGAGGGAAGAGGGACAAAAAGTGTGTTGGCTGGGTGGGTCGTGTCCTTGATTATCCTGGCAGCACTGCTCCGACAGTGTGCGGTGTAAAGTGAGTCCAAGGACGGAAGATTAGTTTGTGTGATGTGCTGCGCCATGTTCACAATCTTCTGCAGCTTCTTCCGTTCTTGACAGGACAACTTCCATTCCTTCATCAAAGTTGCTGGTGAACGCAGCAGGCCAGGCAGCATCTCTAGGAAGAGGTACAGTCGACATCTTGGCCTGAAACATCGACTGTATCTCTTCCTAGAGATGCTGCCTGGCCTGCTGCGTTCACCAGCAACTTTGATGTGTGTTGCTTGATTTCCTCGTGTTTGCGTTCCATACCTTCATAGAAGAATCATCAGAAGAAAACCTTTCCTGCATCCTCACCACAAAATTCAGTGTCAGAAGTTTGCAAAGGAACATCTAAACAAGCCTAATGCATTTTGGAAACAAGTCCTGTGGACTGATGAAGTTAAAATAGAACTTTTTGGCCGCAATGAGCAAAGGTATGTTTGGAGAAAAAAGGGTGCAGAATTTTATAAAAAGAACACCTCTCCAACTGTTAAGCACAGGGGTGGATCGATCATGCTTTGGGCTTGTGTTGCAGCCAGTGGCACGGGGAACATTTCACTGGTAGAGGAAAGAATGAATTCAATTAAATACCAGCAAATTCTGGAAGCAAACATCTCACCGTCTGCAAAAAAGCTGACGATGAAAAGAGGATGGTTTCTACAACAGGATAATGATCCTAAACACACCTCAAAATCCACAATGGGCTACCTCAAGAGGCGCAAGCTGAAGGTTTTGCCATAGCCCTCACAGTTCCCCGACCTAAACATCATTGAAAATCTGTAGATAGACCTCAAAAGAGCAGTGCATACAAGATGGCCCAAGAATCTCACAGAACTAGAAGTCTTTTGCAAGGAAGAATGGGCGAAAATCCCCCAAACAAGAATACAGAAAGCGTTTATAAGCTGTGATACTTGCCAAAGGGGGTGTTACTAAGTACTGACCATGCAGGGTGTCCAAACTTTTGCTTCGGGCCCTTTTCCTTTTTTGTTATTTTGAAACTGTAAAAGATGGAAATAAAAAAGTAATCTTGCTTAAAATATTAAAGAAATGTGTCATCTTTAACCTTTGCCTTTTGGAAATCAGATCATCTTTTACTCACTTAGCTATTCACAGTAACAGAAATTTTGACCGGGGTGCCCAAACCTTTGCATGCCACTGTGTATTAGATTAGGTTAGATTATGAGGACACTCAGTCCTCGTTTATTGTCATTTAAAAATGCATGTATTAAAAAATGATACAATGTTCCTTCAGAATGATATCACAAGAAACACAGGACAAACCAAGACTAAAACTGACAAAACCACATAATTGTAACGTATAGTTACAACAGTGCAAAGCAATACCCTAATTTGATAAAGAGCAGACCATGGGCACGATAAAAAAAAGTCTTGAAGTCCCAATAGCCTCATCATCTCACGCAGACTGCAGAAACTCTCCCTCCCTGCCATGAAACTCAAAGCGCCACAAACTTGCCAATGCAGCACCATTGGAAGCACCCGACTGCAGCGGACTCTGAGTCCATCCGAAAACTTCGAGCCTCCGACCAGCCCTTCGACACCAAGCACCGAGCGCTTTGACCCCGCCCCAGCCGCCGAGCAACAAGCAAAGCCGAGGACTCGGGGCCTTCCCCTCCGGAGATTTCGGACCACACAGTAGCAGTGGCAGCAAAGCAGGCATTTCAGAAGTTTCATCAGATGTTCCTCCGTGCTCTCACATCGTCTCCATCAAATCAGGATTGTGCACGGCACCCTACTTGACAAATAACAGAAATTACCACTGGAGTGGCCGCTGCAAGCTGCGTCGCGCCGCCATCTTTTCTCTCTCCCTCGGCCTCCCGTCCCATGATCCCCTCCCTTCTCCAGCCTCGTATCCCCTTTGCCAATCAACTTTCCAGCTCTTGGCTCCATCCCTCCCCCTCCTGTCATCTCCTATCATTTCAGATCTCCCCCTCGCCCTCCCACTTTCAAATCGCTTACTAGCTCTTCTTTCAGTTAGTCCTGACGAAGGGTCTCGGCCCGAAACGTCGACTGCACCTCTTCCTACAGATGCTGCCTGGCCTGCTGCGTTCACCAGCAACTTTGATGTGTGTTGCTTGAATTTCCAGCATCTGCAGAATTCCTGTTGTTTGCGTTTAAATTCACTACTGCGAAGCCTCTTCCGTGATGCCTACACCGAAGAAGTTTAGATCCTCTCTTCGACGGGAGTTCAGTGAAACTATCTCTCACTGCTCCCCATCTGTAATTTCTTCGGCTCTTCAACTTTTCGACCACACTTTGACTCAGACTCGCTATCACAGCCATATATCCTTTCTTGGAACGTGCCTCCGTCGCCAACTTACTCCAGTTGGCTTTAGGATTCGTTTCCGAGCCTCTCAATTTGGACCTTCTGAGGATCCCAGGTACTCACATTTTATTGACTCTGCCTCTCGCCGCTTCTCCCGTCAAGCTCTGAAGGCGACACTCTCCGCCATGAGGAGGTACTTGGTGTCCCTATCCCAGACCCTTCCACACCTTCGGGACACTTTCTTCGCCGTCTGTAATGGTCCTACCCGTTATTTCATTCTCCGTCGGATTCACACCTGCAATCGCCGTTTTTTTGACTTTCTCATGGTAGGCAAAGATTGCAAGATCCTACATCTACGGACTCCAGAACCTGCCAGCTCCGACGCTAGCAGGCATGAACTTCAGATTGCGGCCCCTGCCATTGATCTCGCCGGCTCCAACACCTCAGGGCATATTCAAAACCCGGACTCCAGCAACGACCATGGAAACATTCAAAGCAATTGCGCAACCACTAACTGCGCCGGGTCTTTATGTGCTGCTATTGTGATCCGTCTCCCCTTCCCCTACCACCACTCTGCAACCCTGTCTCCCTCAGATCCCACCGTCAGCTCCTGGACCCTCAGAGGCTCCATCTTCCTCTCACCCCAACCCTCCCCTCTCCATTGACACCCCCAGGTTCCCCCCTCCCCCCTCTGATCCCAGCTCTCATCCGTGCCGGGTCTTTACCATCCCCTCCGACCTTCAACTGTCGGAGGCAGAACGCTCTGTTCTCAGTAAGGGCCTCACCTTTGTCCCCCTTCGCCCACACCTCAGCGAGTTCCGTGTTCGCCACGATGCGGAACTTTTCTTCCGCCTTCTCCGTCTCCGAGCCTACTTCTTCGGCAAGGACTCTTCCACCCCCACCGATGACCCCTTCTCCCGTCTTCAACCCTCCTCTTCTTCATGGACACCCCGCTCTGGTCTTCTGCCTGCTCTGGATCTCTTTATTGCTAACTGCCGACGGGACATCAACCGTCTCGACTTCACCGCACCTTGTCCCCATTCCAACCTCACTCCTTCGGAACGCTCTGCTCTCCACTCCCTCCGCACTAATCTAAACCTGCCAATAAGGGGGCTGCTGTTGTAGTCTGGCGTACTGACCTCTACCTTGCCGAGGCACAGCGACAACTCGCGGATACCTCCTCTTATTTACCCCTCGATCGTGACCCCACTAAGGAGCACCAGGCCATTGTCTCCCACGCCATCACCAACTTTATCCGCTCAGGGGATCTCCCATCCACTGCTACCAACCTTATAGTTCCCACACCCCGCACTTCCCGTTTCTACCTCCTACCCAAGATCCACAAACCTGCCTGTCCTGGGCGACCTATTGTCTCAGCTTGCTCCTGCCCCACCGAACTCATTTCTGCATACCTCGACACTGTTTTATCACTCCTTGTTCAATCCCTTCTGACCTATGTTCGTGACACTTCTCACGCTCTTAAACTTTTTGATGATTTTAAGTTCCCTGGCCCCCACCGCTTTATTTTCACCATAGATGTCCAGTCCTTATATACTTCCATCCCCCATCACAGGAAGGTCTCAAAGCTCTACGCTTCTTCTTGGATTCCAGACCTAATCAGTTCCCCTCTACCACCACTCTGCTCCATCTACCGGAATTAGTCCTTACTCTTAATAATTTCTCCTTTGGCTCCTCCCACTTCCTCCAAACTAAAGGTGTAGCTATGGGCACCCGTATGGATCCTAGCTATGCCTGCCTTTTTGTTGGCTTTGTGGAACAATCTATGTTCCGTGCCTATTCTGGTATCTGTCCCCCACTTTTCCTTCGCTACATCGACGACTGCATTGGCGCTGCTTCCTGCAAGCATGCAGAACTCGTTGACTTTATTAACTTTGCCTCCAACTTTCACCCTGCCCTCAAGTTTACCTGGTCCATTTCCAACACCTCCCTCCCCTTTCTAGATCTTTCTGTCTCTGTCTCCGGAGACAGCTTATCCACTGATGTCTACTATAAGCCTACTGACTCTCACAGCTATCTGGACTATTCCTCTTCTCATCCTGTCTCTTGCAAAAACGCCATCCCCTTCTCGCAATTCCTCCGTCTCTGCCGCATCTGCTCTCAGGATGAGACTTTTCATTCTAGGACGAGGGAGATGTCTTCCTTTTTTAAAGAAAGGGGCTTCCCTTCCTCCACTCTCAACTCTGCTCTTAAACGCATCTCCCCCATTTCACGTACTTCTGCTCTCACTCCATCCTCCCGCCACTCCACTAGGAATAGGGTTCCCCTGGTCCTCACCTACCACCCCACCAGCCTCCGGGTCCAACATATTATTCTCCGTAACTTCCGCCACCTCCAACGGGATCCCACCACTAAGCACATCTTTCCCTCCCCCGCTTTCTCTGCATTCCACAGGGATCGCTCCCTACACAACTCCCTTGTCCATACGTCCCCCCCATCCCTCCCCACTGATCTCCCTCCTGGCACTTACACTTGTAAGCGGAACAAGTGCTACACATGCCCTTACACTTCCTCCCTTACCACCATTCAGGGCCCCAAACAGTCCTTCCAGGTGAGGCAACACTTCACCTGTGAGTCGACTGGGGTTATATACTGCATCTGGTGCTCCCGATGTGGCCTTTTATATATTGGCGAGACCCGACGCAGACTGGGAGACCACTTTGCTGAACATGTACGCTCTGTCCGCCAGAGAAAGCAGGATCTCCCAGTGGCCACACATTTTAATTCCACATCCCATTCCCATTCTGACATGTCTATCCACGGCCTCCTCTACTGTAAAGATGAAGCCACACTCAGGTTGGAGGAACAACACCTTATATTCCATCTGGGTAGCCTCCAACCTGATGGCATGAATATCGACTTCTCTAACTTCCGCTAAGGCTCCACCTCCCCCTCGTACCCCATCTGTTACTCATTTTTATGCACACATTCTTTCTCTCACTCTCCTTTTTCTCCCTCTGTCCCTCTGAATATACCTCTTGCCCATCCTCTGGGTCCCCCCCCCTTGTCTTTCTTCCCGGACCTCCTGTCCCGTGATCCTCTCATATCCCCTTTTGCCTATCACCTGTCCAGCTCTTGGCTCTATCCCTCCCCCTCCTGTCTTCTCCTATCATTTTGGATCTCCCCTCCCCCTCCAACTTTCAAATCCCTTACTCACTCTTCCTTCAGTTAGTCCTGACGAAGGGTCTCGGCCTGAAACGTCGACTGCACCTCTTCCTAGAGATGCTGCTTGGCCTGCTGCGTTCACCAGTAACTTTGATGTGTGTTGCGTTAATTACAATTACAAACTTTTTTGAAAATATTTTCATGGATTTTTGAAATGATATAATTTTTCACCTATTTCATTATGACTGCAAGATCACTATATTGGCAGCTAATAAAATAGGAACATTATTCTGTCATTAAATAAAAAATTGACTAACTGATGGTCTAATTCCATGGGTAAGACATTTTTCTATCTTTTAATGGAACTTGTGGAAAGTTGAAATAATCAAAAACTTTGACTGCTAAGTTCACAGTATCTCACAGTTGGACTTCCTTGTGTGACTGAAGCTTTAGACACTTAACAAAACCTGCCCCAATACTACTGTCACTCTTTCAGCTACAGTACTGTGGAGCTACTTAGTGCTGCAATGAAAGGAGGAAAGTAGGAAAGTGCACACTGAGATCAGAGAATCCTGAACAAGCTCGAGGAAAACAACATTCTTTGTGCAAGAGGGCTACAAATCCCCTCCAGGGTTAAACCCAAGTGCAAAATGGCAGACGATGGCCAGGAAACACTCATTAAGTGCAGTCTATGACTGCAATTTGGGAAATGCAACTAGTATCTTAATCCCTCTGTTCCTTACTCTCTATCCTTCTGATCCACCTCCAGTCCTTCTCTCTTCCTCTCCCACCCCTACTCTGACACCCAAGGATGCTGCTAAGCCAGCTGGGTTCCTCTACCAGTTTGTTTTTTCCTCCACATTCCAGCATCTGTGCTCTATTGTGTCGCTCTATGGCTCTGATGTTTAGTATAATGACATATACTCTCATTTAACAACCTTAAATTTCTAGAAGGCTTAAATGGGTAGGTAAGTTGATGTTTTCCTTGGTTGGTGTCTCTAAATCAAGGAGTCATAGTCTCAAAATGAAGAGTCAACATTCGGCCGAGAGATAAGAAGAAATCCCTTCATCCAGTGGTTGGTGAATCTTTGGAATTCTCTATTCAAAGAGTTCTATTGAAGTTCAGTTGCAAAGGATAATCAGGATATACTTTGTATATACAAAGTATAATCAGGACTAACTCTTCCTTCAGTTAGTCCTGACGAAGGGTCTCGGCCTGAAACGTCAACCATACCTCTTCCTAGAGATGCTGCCTGGCCTGCTGCGTTCACTAGCAACTTTCATGTGTGTTGCTCAGGATATGGATCAATAGATTTTTACATATTAAGAAATCTAGGTATATGAGTTTACTGACAGAAATCAATGCTGAGTTAATAGGTCACCCTTGATCTTACTAAATTGGGCATGAGGGGCCAACTGCCTTTCTTATACTATTACTCGATTACCCCTTGAGCTTTGAAATTCAGAGTACACTAAAAGCTAGTTTCTGTAATAAATTTCTAGCAGTTATTATTTTCAAATACTTTATGCAATACAAAAGCTAATCTTCCATTCTCTCCACAGTTTGGCAAATCCACCTCCTTTTATTCTATAGCACAACTTCATTTTTTAGTTTCTGTTTAACAAGAGCTGAGGACATCAGACAGAGCATAGGTGGATTTATTAGGAAAGAATTACTGTCAGTGTGATTATCCCTTAAAATATTTATATCAATTTTCTTTGTTCACATTAGCCCCAAGTGCTGAGTCAAATATTTTGAATCAAACTACAGGTGACTGCACTTTAAGGTATGAAAATACTGGAAAAGTTCAAAAGCAAATAATTTTTCCCACTTTTAATTTAGTAGTGCAGTTGGTAAAGTTGCTACCTCACTGTGCCAGAGACCCAGCTTTGATCCTGATCGTAAGTGTTTTCAGTATGGAGTTTGCACATTCTCTATGACCATGTGGACATCTTCCATGTACTTGGGTTTTCTCCCATATACCAAAAGAATGCAAGTTGGTCAGTTAATTGGCCACTATAAGTTGTCCCCAGTGTGTAGGTGAGTAGCAGAATTTGGGGGTGGGGGGGGGAGTCAACGAGAATTTTAAAAATGCAATTAACATACTGTAGCATTGACGTAAATGGACAGTTGATAGAATTGGTAGGCCAAAGGGCCTGCTTCCATGGTGCATCTCTCTACAACACCACTAAGGGGAATATTATGTGCAGAACATGAAACATTGTGGTATTTGTTTACATTTACAAATCAACAGTTCCTTCTTAGCTGTTGTTCTCAAGGCAGGTGCAACACTGCGTGCCTGTAATTCATTGTTTCTCTATTTATACAGGAGTAAGATCACAGCTTGCAAGTAATTTACTGTCACCAACTTTAACAGCTGCCATTGCAACCAGTGACATTTCTTCCAAACAAAATCACCTAATGATCTAATCATCCTACAACAAAACAAATGGTTGTGGCCTTAAACCAAGCACTTATCCCATGTCCATTATTTAGCAATACAGTGGATTCTGATTAATTGGGCCATCAATTAATCAAGGCAGCCCCTTATTTGGGACAACTCTTAAAGAACCAAAACTAATCCAGAAAATAGCTGAGATTTCTTTCATTTATTTGGGACACTATGCTACTTAATTGGAACAGGAGACTGTTGCTGAACAGTTTCTAACTAGTGTCAATCACAGCACGTGTGGCCGTTAGACACTACACTGTGTTAAAGTATTGGTAATGTTCTTATTTGTTGTGTATTTCATTTAAGTACAAAATTTGTTACTCAGTTTGTCTTTTTTATACCTTTTTAGTTGTTTCCATAAAACACTGGTTAATTTGGGCAGCTGCTTAATTGAGCCAAAATGTATTGGTTTTGACATGTCACAATTAACCTGAATACTCTGTATATTGAGCAATGAAGAGCTAATTGCAATGTTTTCCACATTAATGTACATTACATGAGTGAGCATTTTCAGGATTCTCATACACCTCTTGAAACTAATCAAGATTGTCCCCTATGAATCTCCCCTCTATCTTTGAGTCTAGATTGTTACATACCTCGTGGGTATCTTGTGACTGTCTTATGACCATGATGTAATTGAGTATCTTGTGAGCATGATGTAATGGTCTTCTGAAGGAGGGGTGATGTGATTTTCCCACCAGTGTGAGGTCACGTGATGACGTTATCAACAGGTATATAAAGGGAAACCCCTGTTGTGACGCAGTTAATTTAGTTTGTTGTTTAATTCTTTAGCTACTCCATTATGCTGCGTACTCGTCTATGACGCAGTTTCGTTTTAAAGTGGAGTTTTACTTTCTATTGTAAGTCCAGTATTGGAGAGTGAAGATCTTACTAAAGTACGGGAGCCTGAAGGATTGAGTAAAGTTGGTGTCATTCGCGGTTTCATAAAGGATCGATACCTGATTGGATCTTCGTTCAGAAATAGTGACCTGCAACTGAAATAACCCCTGTAATATCAGGAAGGTATTTTTGCAGTGTTCATTCGCCAGGAAAAGGTCAGCTCCTTTAAGCTGTTTTATTTCCTTCGTCATGAATCCTTTGGACAGCATCAGCAGTGACGTCACATCTTCTAAGAAATCTGTTTCCAGAGAAGTCTCTCCTTATTGACTGTGTAAATCACTTGGACTTTCGAATTTACCATTTTAAGAACTGTGTTCGAATTTACCACTTTAAGAACTGTTACAGAGTTGCCATATAGCAGTTAACTTCCAGTTAAGTTAGTCGTTTGAATTCTTTTCGCTATTGTTGAGCAGAGTTTAATAAATGTTTATGTTTGTTTATAAACTTGACTCAATTATATATTCATTATAGCTGGTCACGTGACAAGATGAAGGGTAATGATGTAAAATGCTGACTGTCCATTTCTTTCCACACCCACTGAATTCCTCCAGCATTCTGTTTTGTTGTTCTAGGAAATTTTGATGTTCAAAGAGACCCAAGCACCCTTGTACTCAAACTGCTGAAAGCTAACATTCAGGTGCAGCTAGCAATTTGCAAGTGGAGTAGCATACTAGCCTTTTTTGCAAGACTATTTGAGGACAGCAGTAAACATATCTTACAGCAGTTATAATGACACTGTATCTGGTAAGTGTTGTACACACTTCTAGTCTAGAAAATTATATACTCAAAAATATTCACCAGACTGGCTCCCGGGATGAAAGGTCGCATGATAATTTAGACAGATCTAGTAAGCTAGAAGAATGAGTGGTCACCATATTAAATACAGAAAACACTTAGAGCTCAGCAGGGTAGATGTGGGGGAAGATGCTTCCCCAGCTGAGGAGTCCAGAATAAGGGGTGATCCATTCTGGATTGAAGGGAATGTCTTCACTGAAACGATTCAGCCGCAAATTGCATTCAAAACTGAGACTGACAGATTTCTGGACATTACAGGAATCAGTGGGTAGGTGAATGGGGCAGAAAAATGCTGCTGATGTGGTATATCAGCCATGTTCTCACTGAATGACAGTACTAGCTTGAGGGGTCAAAAAGTTCACCTGTGCTCCTTATGTTCTTGCACTTTTTTTTATCAATGAGCCTGGGTAAAGTCAATAGGCATAAAAGGGAAAAAAAGAGTTCAATAGTAACTTTGTATCTCGAAGAACATGGTTATGATTGTTGACAGTCAATTGTTACAGCTGCAGAAAATCGTATCCTAGACCAAACCATCTTCAGCTCATTCATCAAAGACCTCCCTTCCATTCTAAGGTCAGAGTTGGGATATTTCTTGGTAGCTGCAATGTCCAATTAAATTCACAACTGCTAGCAAATGAAGCTAGCATGACTTCCTGCTGCAAGACCTAGCTAACATTTAAGCACAGACTGTTAAGTGACAACCATTATTTGCGTACAAAAATCTCAAGCAGTGACCACCTCCAACAAGAGATATCCTATTCACCTGCACTTGATATTCAATGTCAATTTCTAAGAGCCCCACTCTTGATGATTGACTAGAAACTCACTGGTTCAGCCACACAAATATTGTGGTCATAAAGGCCAGTAAGAGATTGGGTATCCTGTGGTGTGAAACTCACTTTTAAATGCCTCATTATCTTGCTGTGGCCTACAAATGTCAAGTGTCAAGTCAAATACTCTCAATTTAACCTTCCATTGCAGAGCCAATAACTTAGAAGGTTGACATAATCCAGGCAAAGTAGCCTGCTTGATGGGCTGACATCTATTACCCTAACATATATTTCTTTATCATTGACACACAATGACTGCAGTATATACAGTGGCATGCAAAAGATTGGGCACCCCGGTCAAAATTTCTGTTACTGTGAATAGCTAAGAGAGTAAAAGATGACCTGATTTCCAAAAGGCATAAAGTTAAAGATGACACATTTCTTTAATATTTTAAGCAAGGTTACTTTTTTATTTCCATCTTTTACAGTTTCAAAATAACAAAAAAGGAAAAGGGCCCGAAGCAAAAGTTTGGGCACCCTGCATGGTTAGTACACCCCCTTTGGCAAGTATCACTGCTTGTAAAGGCTTTTTGTAGCCAGCTAAGAGTCTTTCAATTCTTGTTTGGAGGATTTTCGCCCATTCTTCCTTGCAAAGGGCTTCTAGTTCTGTGAGGTTCTTGGGCCGTCTTGCATGCACTGCTCTTTTGAGGTCTATCCACAGATTTTCAGAGATGTTTAGGTCGGGGGACTGTGAGGGCCGTGGCAAAACCTTCAGCTTGCACCTCTTGAGGTAGTCCATTGTGGATTTTGAGATATGTTTAGGATCATTATCCTGTTGTAGAAGCCATCCTCTTTTCTTTTTTTTTTGCGTGTGCCTGCATGCACCTAAGTCTGTGTGTGCACATCTGTGTGCGTGTGCGTGTGCGTCCGTGATGATGTCTTTGTCATGGCTTTTACAAGGCGCAGAGCGAGAGAGAGACTGTGTGGCACGCCACTCCTCACACAGACACTTTCACAGTCTTTTTCCCTTTTACTTTATGAGGTCGAGTTGCTACCTCGACACTCAACCCGGCACAGATGGAAAGCGTACTCGGGAGTGGACTCGACTGGTTTCGAACCCAGGAACCTCCGCTCCCAGGTCCAGCGCCGATGTCATTGCGCCACCAGCCGGCCCGAAGCCATCCTCTTTTCATCTTCAGCTTTTTCACAGACAGTGTGATGTTTGCTTCCAGAATTTGCTGGTATTTAATTGAATTCATTCTCCCCTCTACCAGTGAAATGTTCCCTATGCCACTGGCTGCAACACAAGCCCAAAGCATGATTGATCCACCCCCGTGCTTAACAGTTGGAGAGGAGTTCTTTTCATGAAATTCTGCACCCATTTTTCTCCAAACATACCTTTGCTCATTACAGCCAAAAAGTTCTATTTTAACTTCATCAGTCCACAGGACTTGTTTCCAAAATGCATCAGGCTTGTTTAGATGTTCCTTTGCAAACTTCTGATGCTGAATTTTGTGGTAAGGATGCAGGAAAGGTTTTCTTCTGATGACCCTTCCATGAAGGTCATATTTGTGCAGGTGTCGCTGCACCACCACTCCAGAGTCTGCTAACTCTTCCTGAAGGTCCTTTGCAGTCAAACGGGGGTTTTGATTTGCCTTTCTAACAATCCTACGAGCAGTTCTCACAAAAAGTTTTCTTGGTCTTCCAGACGACCTCCACCGTTCCTATTAACTGCCATTTCTTAATTACATTACGAACTGAGGAAACGGCTACCTGAAAACACTTCGTTATCTTCTTATAGCCTTCTCCTGCTTTGTGGGCATCATTTATTTTAATTTTCAGAGTGCTAGGCAGCTGCTTAGAGGAGCCCATGGCTGCTGATTGTTGGGACAAGGTTTGAGGAGTCAGGGTATTTATAAAGCTTTGAAATTTGCATCACCTGGCCTTTCCTAACGATGACTGTGAACCAGCCATAGACCTAACAAGTTATATAAAGTCTGAGACCTTGGTAAAAGTTATCTGAGAGCTCAAATCTCTTGGGGTGCCCAAACTTTTGCATGGTGCTCCTTTCCTTTTTTTCACTCTAAAATTGTACGAAACAAAAATAATACACTAATCTTGCTTAAAATGTTGAAAAGAATGTTTCATCTTTAACTTTATGACTTTTGGAGATCAGTGCATCTTCTACTCACCTAACTATTCACAGTAACAGAATTTTTGACCGGTGGCCCCAAAATTTTGCATGCCACTGTATCTACAACATGAATTCCAATTCCTTGCTCTAAACTGGCTAGTATAATTTATGTATAATGTATGTTCTCTGTGTGTTGTCTGAACTGCCATGCAAGCAAATTTTTCATTGTACTTGTACCTCAACACGTAAAAATCTCCACCCGACCTGACCTAATCTACAGGCGCCTCCTAAATCCATGATCTCTCCCACCAAGGATGACAAAGGCAGAAGACACAAAGGAACCCCAGCACCTTTAAGTTTCATCTGTCAACCTCCATTCAGACATGGAAATATATTGCTATTCCTTCATTGTCATTGGGTCTCAATCCTCAAACTCCCTAATTAACAGCATCAAGGGAGTATTTACATCACATTGACTATTCAAGATGGCTCTTCACCATCTTCTCATTAACATGGCATGATGGCCATTTTCTCCCGGTGTGGCCTCCTGTATATCAGTGATACCCGATGTAGACTGGGATACTACTTCATCGAGTACTTCGCTCTGTCCACCTCAAAAACCAGATTTTCCAGTGGCATCAATTTCAATTCTACTTTCCATTTCCATTCCAATGTCATTCCACGACCTCCTCTACTGCCACAATGAGGCCACACTCAGGTTGGAGGAGCAACACTTTATATTTCCTCTAGGAAGCCTCCAGCCTGATGGCATGAACATCGATTTCTGAAACTTCCAGTATATACCCCCCTTCACCATTTTCCTATTCTTGTTTCCCTCTCACACCTTTTCTACTTACCTGCACATCATCTCCCTCTGGTGTTCCTCCCTCTTCCCTTTCTTCCAAGGTTTTTTGTCCTCTCCTGTCAGATTCCCCCTTCTACAGCCCTCATCTCTTTCACCAATCAACTTCCCGGCTCTTTATTTCACCCCCACCTGCTCCCAGTTTCACTTATCACCTGCCACCTTGTACTTTTTCCTCTCCTCCCTCCATCTTCTTTTTCTGACTTTTTCCCCCTTCCTCTCCAGTCCTGATAAAGGGTTTCGGCCCAAAATGTCGACTGTTAATGCTTTTCCATTGATGCTGCCTAACCTGCAGAGTTCCTCCAGCATTTTGTATGTGGTGCATTGGATTTCCAGCATCTGCAGATTTTCTTGTGTTTCCAGTTTGCCTTATATTCCCCAATCTTTTCAGACTTAAACAATTAGGTGTTTCAATTACCTTCTACTTCCCCTCTCCCTTCATCATGACCATAACATTTATTCATCTAAAATACCCCGATACTCAGCCTGGCTCTGGCACCATGACTAATACATGACGAAGAGGAAAATAACAACACACCACTCCTCCATGTGACTCTCACATTTAACAGATGGAATCCACACAGTCACCAGACACTACTGGATAGCAGCCAGACCAGGGGAAAATATAGCTCATGTGCCAGCTCCCAAGAGGGTGAAGTTTTGCACCAATTCTATTTTGTAGCAATCAGATGACAACTATTGAGCATGCACATGGAGACTCTTGATGCATTATACAAACTTCCAGAAAACCAATGCAAAAGCCTACAAAACATAATAAGTTACTTTACGCAAATCTTGAAGCCCAACATTTCCAGTGTGGCAGTGATGGCCAGCTCCATGTCCATAAATTGGGACTTGTAGCTGGCCTTCATTACCATTTTGGAGAGGTTGGGCTGCAAGATTTGCGCAAAATAACCTCTTAGCATTGGACAGCAGCTGATATCAAGGGTTCACTTTATCTAATGCAGCACAAATAGTATACTGGACTCTCTGACTTTCACTATCTAACCTCTGGTTCCACTATTGGCTTAGGTGTTGAGGGTATCATAACACTGCAGTAATCCACACTTCACAAGGTCATTCCTTCAGCTGATGGCCCAACATGGGAAAGTTGTTAGAATATAAATCAGCATTGTCATCTTAATACCATCCACATTGTTACCTATCAAAGAGATGTCCATGAATACCTTTGCTCAGGGTGAGACAAAGCAGTACAAGACTGTATCATCAATGCCTGGAACAGACAGTGGTCTCTTCAGAGGTATTTTCTTGATATCAGCTGCATCACTCCAAAGAACTAGCTATCATTTAGTTTGATGAACTAATGAAGAGTCTCAGCCCAAAAAGTAGACTGTTTATTACTTTCTATAGATGCTGCATGACCTGCTGAGTTCCTCCAGCTTTTTGTGTGCGTTACTCTGGATTTCCAGCATCTGTAGAATCTCCTGAGTTTAATGATCATACTATCTCATAAACCATCCCAGATTTCAACATTATTACAACATCTGTGATCAATGCATTCATTATTCAAAAATGCCTCTGAGTTACCATTGTGGCAAAAGTAGATGAAATTTGACACCATTGGAGAATAATACAAGGAGTTGCCACAAACTGTGTCAATAGTAGATACGGATACAACTATCAACATTAAAAGGAAAGGGATCGGGGTGGGGGGTGGTGCAGGTAAGCAAACTTTTGACTTGGTAAATATATTGCATTTGTTTTACTGAACAAAAATGCAGTTCATGGTCTTTATATCTAACAAAGAGTTAGTTAATAGGCAGAGAAAGTTAAACAGTGGTAGAACAGTGTAGCTAAATGCCAATTCTATAAATATAGTGGCTCGTACTATATCTGCTACTAACATTACCATCTGATCATGGCATGATGAGGAAGATGCATAGGGAAAGAAGAGGTTACTTTTTTAACAGTGCAGATGCAGGAAGAGAGTCATTGTTGGGGAAAAAGGAAAAGCAATAAAATCTAAAAGGCACAATCTAAAGGACTACAAAAACAGAAAAACCTGGAGTAAATGTGTCCACATATTTTTTTAATTGAATATTTGTTTAAGATTGTGATTACTGAAGCATATGGTAACCTAGCTTGAAAACAGGTGAATGGAATAGAAAAGTAAAGAGCAATGTTGGGCCTCTATAAAGCAAAGCTCAGCCATAACTGGAATTATGTGCCCAATTCTTCCCAACAATCCCACAGGAAGAATTGGAAGGCTATAAAGAAGGTGCAGAAGAAATATTGTAGAATGGTTTCCAGGACGAAGGACTTCAATTATATTGACTGGCTAGAAAATTTGTTTTTCTTAAAAAAGATTTAAGAGACGTTTTCAGAGAAGACATTAATAAAAGGTCTAGTAGAATAAATAGAGTGGAACATTTTTCATTGGTGATGTACCAAAGGTAATGACAAAAGAACCATGGCCAACACAAGGAAAAGCTTTCCTATCTAACAAGCACTTGTAGGAATGGAAAGCACTACAGGAAAATGGGAGAAGGAAGGAGGGATAATAATATCTGAGGAAGACTGGACAATAATATAGAGGTATCAATGGAAGTGTACCAGTTCAAAGAAATGGAGGGAGTTCGGGTGGAAAAACTTGATAAAATATTTTATTACACCCGCTCAGAAATCCCATTTTGATAGTAACCCCCCGTTTGCTGGAGAAATTGTGGAAATCAAAATGCAAACCATTATCATATTTTCTGGGAATGTCCTGTTATCAAAGACTATTGGAGTGGGATACATAATGCCCTACAAGACATCTTTAAATGTGAAATACTCTTAGAGAGTAAGACCATATATTTTGGGTATATACCTCAAGAATGGTTGAAAAGAGATAAATATTTAATGAATGTACTGCTGGTGGCTGGTAAAAAGACCCTTACCAGGAAATGGTTATCACAGGAGAGCCCAACTTTAAATGTATGGATGAAAATTACAATGGACATTTACAAAATGGAGACGATAACAGCATCTGTTAATCATAAATTGGAACAATTTTATTCCTACTGGAAAAAATGGTTTAACTACATAACACCTCCTAGGCCTGATTTTATTCTCACAAGTCAATGAATATGTTGTAAAAAAAAAATCACTCCCTACTTTGTACATAGTTCTCTTCTTTTGATTGTTCTTTCTTTCCTCTCCTTTCTATAAGTGTATACCTCATATAAATATTATGTGGAGATTTGTGACAAATATGACTGTATGATATATATGAAATACATCTTATGGAAAGTTTTGTTTGATGAAGAACTTCAATAAAAAATAAATTATAAAAAAAGGAAAGCACTACAGGACAGAGGGAAGGCAAAAGGAAATGAAATACACCAGAGGCACCTGTAAAGACCCAGCATTATCTTAATTGGTCAAATAAACTCAAATGCATTGTTCAAAGTTCAAAGTAAATTTATTATCAAAGTACCTATATGTCACCAAATACTACCCTGAGATTCACAGTAGGACAAAGAAATACAATACAATCAATGAAAACCTACACATAAACAAAGACTGACAAACAACCAATGTGCAAAAAAAGACGAACTGTGTAAATACAAAAAAAAAGACAAATAAATAAATAATACCAAAATCATGAGTTCTAGAGTCATAAAACATAGAACAATACAGCATAGGAACAGGCTCTTCGGCCCACAATATTGTGCCAAACCAGTTAAAAAGTAAATCAAAAACAGTCTAAAACTAATCCCTCCTACCTACACTATGTCCTTATCCTTCCATCTTCCTCACATCCACGTGCCTATCTAAGCATCTCTTAAAAGCCTCAAATGTGTTTGCCTCTACCACACCACACAGCTCATTCCAGGCATCCATCACTCCCTGAATAAAAAATTACCCCTCACTTCCCATTTGAGCCTATCCCCTCTCACATTCAATGCATGCCCTCTGGTATTAGACATCCTTATGCTGGGAAACAGATATGCCTTGTCTACTCTATGTCTCTCATAATCTTATAAACCTCTATCAGAACTCCCCTCAGCATCCGCTGCTCTATAGAAAAAAAATCCAAGTTTGCCCAGCCTCTCATGGTAGCACATAGCCTCTAAATCAGGCAGCAACCTGGTAAACCTCTTCTGCACCCTCTCCAAAGCCTCAACATTCTTCCTATAGTGAGGTGACCAGAATTGTATGCAAAACTCCAGATGTGGCCTAACCAGAGTTTTATAAAGTTGCAACATAACATCTTAACTTTTGAACTCAGTCCCTTGACTAGTAAAAGCAAACATTCCATAAGCCTTCTTAACCACCCTATCAACCTGTGTCGCCACTTTTAAGGAGCTATGAACTTGGATCTCAAGATCTCCCTGCTCAGATCTTGCCCTTATCAGTGTACTTCTCCTCGCATTTGCCCTACCAAGGTGCAATTCCTCATATTTATCTCCATCTGCCACTTCTCTGCCCATATCTGCAACTGACCTATATCGCACTGTATTCTTTGCCAGTCTTCTACGTGCAACTCTTGCTTCGGCTAGCGGCTTAATATAGGGGGTGATAGACACCGGCCCAGCCAAACTTAAGAAATCTCGTTTGGGTGGATGCTGCACGATGTGTCCCCTGTTACAAATCAGTACCCCGAAATAACGAACAGTACACAATATGCAATTAAATGATTAAGCTTTATAATTCTTACTTTGACTATATGGTTAGTAGAGAAACAAAATAAATTTTAAAAAGGGCCTAATCTTATTAAATAGACTGCTGAGCAAAGCTGGAGCTCACTGATAAATCGATTGTTCACCATTGACCTCCTCTGATCGTCACCACCCTTCAGACCCTCACTCCGAGTCCACCCTGTCCGGCAGTCTACCAAATCTCTCCATTCGCGTCTTCTCTCCTCATCTCTCCCCGGCAAAAGCCCGCGAAAAATCTACTTCAAGACTCACAAGACAGAGCAATAAAATAAATATGCATAACCACAGTCCTGTTATCTCCAGCCATAACCCAAACATTGCTGCTACAGAGAAACCATTACCTCAGCAGTAAAAATTACAGAGAAGCCATTTCATTAGCCTTAGCAGTGAAACATTACAGAGAAGCCATTACAGCGCATTACAATCGCTATCTGCAACTCTACAAATCTTGGTATCATCCTGAAATTTACTAACCCACTCATCTACATTTTCATCCAGGTCATTTATATACATCACAAGCAGCAGAGGTTCCTACGGAACACCACTAATTACAGACCCCTAGCTCTAATAAGGTCCTTCAACCGCTACCATTTGTTTTTAAATGCACAAGCCAGTTCTAAGTTCCAAACGACCAACTCACTGCGGAGCCCAAGAGTCCTTGAAAGTGAGTCCATAGGTTGAATTTATTGATCAGTTCAGTGTTGTGGTGAGTGAAGTTGTCCACGCTGGGTTAGGAGCCTTATGGTTCCAGGTTAATAATGTTCCTGAATTTGGTGGCATCGACCTAAGACTCCTGTAGCTCCTTCCCAACGGTAGCAGCGAGGCGAGAGCACAGCTTGGATGGTGGGTGCCTTTGATAATGGATGCTGCTTTCTTGCGGCAGCACTCTTCTTGATGTGCTCAATGGTCGGAAGAACCTTTCCTGTGATAAACTGGGTTGTATTCACCAATTTCGTAGGCTTTTCTGTTCTTCAACATTGGTGCTTCCATACTAGGCCGTGATGCTGTACATTGTTTAAATATAGCACGCTGAAGCACCCTCTATTATGCTGTACAACACTTCAAAAGTTCAGAATTTGTTGTGATTTTTTCCCAAAGAATGAAGTGAATAATCTAGTTAACCTCCATCTGATAAATTCCACAATAATACAAGCCAGTCTTCAGCAAATTCAGCTCAATCAAGAAATAGACATGAGTACTGCTCGTAGCAAAAGCTCATTTTACTACTCGGGGTAAAAGAGTGGCAAGACTGCACAGGAGTGTAACATTAGCCAGTAGAGCAGGAAAGGTTTAAAAAGGCTGCCATATCCAGCAGGCAGCAGAGTGAGAGGTAGCAGAGTGATAGGGCTATGGCTCAATGGGCTTAGCCAGTAACGAGGCGAGGTAGGTTTACCTGTGTTAATTGCAGAAAGGAAGTATGTGTGTGAGGCCGGTTTTCTGTGCTTGGTGTTAGATGTGGGAGGTCCTGGAGTCTCCCAGGCTCCCGGATGGCCATATCTGCACCCGGTGTGTCGAGCTGCAGCTCCTAAGGGACCGAGTTAGGGAACTGGAGATGCAGCTCGATGACCTTCGTCTGGTCAGGGAGAGTGAGGAGGTGATAGAAAGGAGTTATAGGCAAGTGGTCACACCAGGGCCACAGGAGACAGACAAGTGGGTAACCGTCAGGAGAGGGAAGGGGAAGAGTCAGGAACTACCCCTGAGGCTGTACCCCTTGACAATAAGTACTCCTGTTTGAGTACTGTTGGGGCGGGGGGGGGGAGACAGCCTACCTGGGGGAAGCAACAGTGGCCGTGCCTCTGGCACAGCATCCGGCCCTGTGGCTCAGAAGGATAGGGAAAGGAAGAGGAAGGCAGTAGTGATAGGGGACTCTATAGTTAGGGGGTCAGACAGGCGATTCTGTGGATGCAGGAAAAGAAACTCGGATGGTAGTTTGCCTCTCAGGTGCCAGGGTCCGGGATGCTGCAGATGGCGTCCACGATACCCTGCAGTGGGAGGGAGAACAGCCAGAGGTCGTGGTACATATTGGTACCGATGACATGGGTAGGAAAAGGGAAGAGATCCTGAAAACAGACTACAGGGAGTTAGGAAGGAAGTGAGAAGCAGGACCACAAAGGTAGTGATTTCGGGATTACTGCCTATGCCACGTGACAGTGAGTATAGGAATAGAATGAGGTGCAGGATAAATGTGCGGCTGAGAGATTGGAGCAGGGGGCAGGGTTCAGATTTCTGGATCACTGGGACCTCTTTTGGGGCATGTGTGACCTGTACAAAAGGGACAGGATGCACTTGAATCCCAGGGGGATCACTATCCTGGCAGGGAGGTTTGCTAAGGCAACTGGGGAGAGTTTAAACTAGAATTGTTGGGGGGGGGGTAGGAACCAAACTGAAGAGACTGGGGAAGAACAGCTTGGCTCACAAAATAGAGAAAGCTTGTAGACAGTGTGTGAGGGAGGATAGGCAGATGATAGAGAAGGGATACGCTCAGACTGACAGTTTGAGATGTGTCTATTTTAATGCAAGGAGTATTGTGAACAAAGCAGATCAGTTTAGAGCATGGATCAGTACTTGGAGCTACAATGTGGTGGCCAGTACAGAGACTTGGATGGCTCAGGGACAGGAATGGTTACTTCAAGTGCCAGGTTTTAGATGTTTCAGAAAGGACAAGGAGGGAGGCAAAAGAGGTGGGGGTGTGGCACTGTTGATCAGAGACAGTGTCACGGCTGCAGAAAAGGTGGACACCATGGAGGGATCGTCTACAGAGTCTCTGTGGGTGAAGGTTAGGAATAGGAAAGGGTCAATAACTTTACTGGGTGTTTTTTATAGGCCACACAATAGTAACAGGGATATCAAGAAGCAGATAGGGAAACAGATCCTGGAAAGGTGTAATAATAACAGAGTTGCTGTGATAGGAGATTTTAATTTCCCAAATATCAATTGGCATCTCCGTAGAACAAGGGGTTTAGATGGGGTGGAGTTTGTTAGGTCTGTTCAGGAAGGTTTCTTGACACAATATGTAGATAAGCCTACAAGAGGAGAGACTGTACTTGATTTGGTATTGGGAAATGAACCTGGTCAGGTGTCAGATCTCTCAGTGAGAGAGTATTTTGGAGATAGTGATCATAAGTCTATGTCCTTTACAATAGCATTGGAGAGAGATAGGAACAAACAAGTTAGAAAAGCGTTTAATTGGAGTAAGGGGAATTATGAGGCTATCAGGCAGGAAATTAGAAGCTTAAATTGGAAACAGATGTTCTCAGGGAAAAGTACAGAAGAAATGTGGCAAATGTTCAGGGGATATTTGTGTGGAGTTCTGCATAGGTACGTTCCAATGAGACAGGGAAGTTATGATAGGGTGCAGGAACCGTGCTGTACAAAGGCTGTATAAATCTAGTCAAGAAGAAAAGAAAAGCTTACAAAAGGTGCAGAGAGCTAGGTAATGTTAGAGATCTAGAAGATTATGTGGCTAACAGGAGGGAGCTTAAGAAGGAAATTAGGAGAGCCAGAAGGGGCCATGAGAAGGCCTTGGCGGGCAGGATTAAGGAAAACCCCAAGGCATTCTACAAGTATGTGAAGAGCAAGATGATAAGACGTGAAAGAATAGGACCTATCAAGTGTGACAGTGGAAAAGTGTGTATGGAACTGGAGGAAATAGCAGAGCTACTTAATGAATACTTTACTTCAGTATTCACTATGGAAAAGGATCTTGGTGATTGTAGTGATGACTTGCAGCAGACTGAAAAGCTTGAGCATGTAGATATTAAGAAAGAGGATGTGCTGGTACTTTTGGAAAGCATCAAGTTGGATAAGTCGCTGGGACAAGATGAGATGTACCCCAGGCTACTCTGGGAGGCGAGACAGGAGATTTCTGAGCCTCTGGCGATGATCTTTGCATCATCGATGGGGACAGGAGAGGTTCCAGAGGATTGGAGGGTTGCAGATGTTGTTCCTTATTCAAGAAAGGAAATAGAGATAGCCCAGGAAATTATAGACCAGTGAGTCTTACTTCAGTGGTTGGTAATTTGATAGAGAAGATCCTGAGAGGCAGGATTTCTGAACATTTGGAGAGGTATAATATGATTAGGAATAGTCAGCATGGCTTTGTCAAGGGCAGGTCGTGCCTCACGAGCCTGATTGAATTTTTTGAGGATCTGACTAAACACATTGATGAAGGAAGAGCAGTAGATGTAGTGTATCTGGATTTCAGCAAGGCAATTGATAAGGTACTCCATGCAAGGCTTATTGAGAAAGTAAGGAAGCATGGGATCCAAGGGGACATTGCTTTGTGGATCCAGAACTGGCTTGCCCACAGGAGACAAAGAGTGGTTGTAGACGGGTCCTATTCTGCATGGAGGTCAGTGACCAGTGGTGTGCCTCAGGGATCTGTTCAGGGACCCTTATTCTTCGTGATTTTTATAAATGACCTGGACGAGGAAGTGGAGGAACGGGTTAGTAAGTTTGCTGATGACACAAAGGTTGGAGGTGTTGTGGATAGTGTGGAGGGCTGTCAGAGATTACAGCAGGACATTGATAGGATGCAAAACTGGGCTGAGAAGTGGCAGATGGAGTTCAACCCAGATAAGTGTGAGGTGGTTCATTTTGGTAGGTCAAATATGATGGCAGAATATAGTATTAATGGTAAGACTCTTGGCGGTATGGAGGATCAGAGGGATCTCGTGGTCCGAGTCCATAGGACACTCAAAGCAGCTGCGTAGGTTGACTCTGTAGTTAAGAAGGCATAGGTGTATTGGCCTTCATCAATCATGAAATTGAACTTAGGAGCTGAGAGGTAATGTTACAGCTATATAGGACCCTGGTCAGACCCCACTTGGAGTACTGTGCTCAGTTCTGGTTACCTCACTACAGGAAGGATATGGAAACCATAGAAAGGGTGCAGAGGAGATTTACAAGGATGTTGCTTGGATTGGAGAGCATGCCTTATGAAAACAGGTTAAGTGAACTCGGCCTTTTATCCTTGGGGCGACAGAGGTTGAGAGGTGACCTGATAGAGGTGTATAAGATGATGAGAGGCATTGATCATGTGGATAGTCAGAGGCTTTTTCCCAGGGCTGAAATGGTTGCCACAAGAGGACACAGATTTAAGGTGTTGGGGAGTAGGTACAGAGAAACAAAAATGAAATGAAATGAAATATCTTTATTGTCATTGCATAGTACAATTTGTCATGCACCAAGGAGATGTCAGGGGTAAGTTTTTTACGCAGAGTGGTGAGTGCGTGGAATGGGCTGCCGGCAACGGTGGTGGAGGCAGATACGAAAGGGTCTTTTAAGAGACTTTGGATAGGTACATGAAGCTTAGAAAAGTAGAGGGCTATGGTAAGCCTAGTGATTTCTAAGGTAGGGACATGTTTGGCACAACTTTGTGGGCCAAAGGGCCTGTAATGTGTTGTAGGTTTTCTATGTTTTCTATGTTTCTAAAAGCCACAAATCATAAGACAATCGTTGTTGAGTCAAGGTCGACTTGACTATCCTTTATATCTTTAATGATTTTTTTGTATTTTGATATTGTGTGGAATCAAGGTGTCCTAATATTAAAGAAGACAACAGGAATCAAAATAAATACTCTTCACAAACTGGTGTGATATCCTGCATGAAGTAAAATTCCACCAGCATTTAGTGTGTGTTGCTTGAATTTCCAGCATCTGCAGATTTTCTCATGTTTGCAAAGTAAAATTATGGTTGTTTTTAAGACAACTATCTTATCCTAAGGATACTATTTGCCAAAGGAATTCAGAACCCTTTGATATAAGCCACTTACCAAAAATGCATAAAATTCATGGAACTAGGTGAAACATATTAGCACAAGCAGAAGATTAAGAGGAAGAAATCAAAAATAGAAATAACAACATGGTCAGCTCACATTGGCAGAGTGCCACCAGTCAAGTACCCCTAAGGGTCAGTTTTATTTAAGACTAATCTTAATTACTTGGATAAAAGGAATGTGTGAAGTATCTAAAAATTCAAAAAGTGATAGAAGTACGGGTGAGTGAGAAGATGACACAATGTACCACAATGTAGAAAAATAAAAAGTTATTCACTTTGATAGTAAGAACATCAAAGCATAATATACATTACATAGTGAGAAACTAATAATTATTAATGCACAAAATGATTCTAGTGTCCTGGTACATAGAACATGGATGGTTAATTGCTGCCAGTAATTAGGAAGGTAAACCATATCTTTATTTCACAGAGGTTAGAGTACAAGAGTCAAGTACAACTGTACATGGTTTTGGAGAGACAACGTATGGAGTACTCTGTAGATTTTCAGTCTCTGTGCACAGCAATGTACAAACTTTGGGGCTGATAAAGCCAAAGTTTACTTGATTGACTCCAGAGATAAGCAGGCTCTTTGGGAGGAGAGATTGTTTCAATTAAGGCACCTTCCATTCTTCTAACTTAAGTTTAAAAGAATAAAACGTATCTTAATAGAAACATAAAAATTCTGATAGTGGTTATTATAGAGAGAAACTGTTTCCTTCATATAGAATCTTCAAACCTAGGGAACACAGACCTAATGTAAGGCCTTGGCCATTTAGTACTAAAGAAGTGAAAAGATAAACCATTATCCACAGTTTATGATTTTTTTTATTTGTAATTTTCTACCCCACTGGGTCATGGATTTTCAAATAAGTATATTCAAGACTGAGATCAATAGATTTTTCGACACTCAAGGAATAAAGGAATAGCATAAACTTGAGACTGAAGATTGCTGAATAGTGGAGAAATTCAAAGGGTTAAAAGATGCATTCTTCTTCTATTTCTTATGCCCTTATGACTGAAAAGACAATGGATAAACAATACTTTTACAGGAGAAATGAACAGAGTATGAACCAGACCTATTTCTGTAATATGTAAATATGTACTTCAACATCCATTGGATAAGGAATTAAAATATCAGATTTTGTGAAGCAAAAATTATAAATCCAATCTGTTAATACATAAATTCATACACAAAGTAATAAATATACACATGGGAGGCAAAAGGAGAGCTGAAATGTTGAAAAGGTAACAAATTTTCCTAATTGTGAAATAAAATAGTTTACTTGCAGGTGAAATAAAAATTCTCACAGAGGATGTGAGAATGACAGATACTAAGTAAGTACTTCCCTTGTTTTAAAAGATGAGTTCAAAAATGGCCATAAAGGTGTACAGCAGAAGGTGATAATGAAATTAGGCTGTAAAAGCATAAGTAAGAAAAATATTTAGTAGATTGCAACATTGGTTGAAGGATTAAAGTGGTACTGTTCCCTTAGGCAACAGTGCAAATCCTACAAGGGGACTAAATTGCAAAAACAACAGGGTGACAATCAAAAAATCTTGGTGCCAGGTGAAACTGACTCCAGGATAAAATTTTATTTTAAAAAACTGACCTTTTGATGGTTGTTGTTGTCTAGACAACTGCAACTACTTAAGAATCCTCAGCCTACTTTAGGTGGCGTCTGGGTGGACCCAAAGAACAGTCAAACCCAAATCACTATGAATGTTGGTGTTCCAGAAATGCACTTTCATTGTGCTTCTTTTACATCTATAAAACAGTTAGAATGAAGTCCAATTTTCATCCCAACATAGTCAAGACATGGAGCAAAAAACAGGACTTGGACAATATTTGTGTAGTTTCTCATGCAACAAGGTATACTTCTTCTGTTTATACATTGGAGATCTACATTCTGTGAATGCAAGTTGTGTCTTTATCTTTCAACTACAACTGCTATTTCCAACCTCTACAAAAGGGAAATTTTAAGATTATGGAGCTCATTAATTCCATGTAAAGTGGAATTGATTTTTGACCATAAGCAAAGTCAACAGTTGTAACAGGTGTGTTACGAGAATACACATAAAATTAAGATGTTTGCTGGCCTGGGCTAGCATCAGTGGCATCAGCAGTTGGTCTGCCACCTGCCCTCAGGGGAAGGAGAGATAAGGAACAATGGAGCAGCGTCTGGAGATGTGTAATGAAGGGATGTGGGAGGGAGAGCTGTCTGGAGCGGCTCCCCCCTTTGAACCCTGAACTGTTTGAAGTGATGGACAGGCGATACCCCAGCAGGGGGATAAAAAGGGACAGGTTCGCTAAGACAGACACACACGCCACCCAAGGTAACGAGACCCTGGAAGCGGTGCGCCTCTCACGAGTGGTGAGAAGTACCGGACAACGCACAGGGTGGAAAGGTACGATCAGCGGGAACCCGGTGTGTGTCCGCCCTTGCCTGGGTGCCGGGTTCACTGCAGAGGATCGACCGCATCTGGAGGAGGGGTCACAGTCGGTGACCTCAGGTGACATCACCAAGGACCCGCCCAAATGCTGTTTGTGAGCCATCCCCCTGGTCTGTGAGTGAAGCAGTGTTCTGAATGATCAGTTGTTCCTATTTTGTCTCTCTTCCCCCACCTTGTCCATCGCCATGGCAACGATTACTGCGAACTGAACTACAAACTGGACTGAACTTTGAGTCATTTTGAAATTGGTCATTTACCCCTAGACAACGATAGAGCTTGATTGATGCTGTTATCTTAATTCTGTGCACATGTGTGGTTATCATTGTTGAATTGTTGCATTTATTATCCTTTCGATTACTGTGTTGCTTGTTTCTTTAATAAAACTTTCTTAGTTCTAGTACTCCAGACTCCAACTGAGTGATCCATTTCTGCTGGTTTGGCAACCCAGTTACGGGGTACGTAACATAAGTGGGGGCTCGTCCAGGATTTTGAACGCTAAATTTGGGACGGAGTAAATTGATTGGGTTAAAATTCCCGAAAGAAAGAAAAGACAAACAGCAGAAATGGAGGTTGAGGAATTTATAAAGGCGCCGACCTTGGAGGCATTAGAGGATGCCAGGAAATCGGAATTGATAGCTGTGGCCAAACGGGTGAATCTTGCTAAGGTGAAGTCGACAATGAGGAGAGAGGAGATACACAGAGCTATTGTAGAGCACTATGTATCTAAAGGTGTGTTTCCCCAAGGTGAGCTGGGGGTGGTGTCTATTGAAAAACCTGCTGGAGACGCGGTACAGGTACAGCTTGAAAAACTGAGACTCGAGCACGAGTTCCGGGTACGGCAGTTAGAACACGAAGAGAAGCAGTTAGAAAGGCGGGAGAGAGAGAAAGAGTTAGAAAGGCAGGAGAAAGAGAGAGAGTTAGAAAGGCAGGAGAGAGAGAGAGAGTTAGAAAGGCGGGAGAAAGAGAGAAAGAGGTAGAAAGGCAAGAGAGAGAAAGACAGTTGGAGAGAGAGGAGAAACAGAGGGAAAGGGAATTTGAGCTGGAGAAGTTAAAGATAAGGGCCGAGCAGGGGCTCGTGTCAAACCAAGGTGGAGGGTTCCGGGCGACCCAGGAGGTTAGGCTGGTTCCCCCATTTGACGATACCGATGTGGATCGGTACTTTCTCCACTTCGAAAAGGTGGCTATAAGTCAGGAATGGCCGAGGGATAAGTGGGTTGTCTTACTTCAGAGTGTACTGAAAGGGAAGGCCCAACAAGCTTACTCCGCTTTATCCGCGGAAGATGCCCAGAAGTATGAGGTGGTGAAGGAGGCCATCCTCAGGATTTATGAGTTGGTCCCGGAGGCATACCGGCAGAGGTTCCGGAATGCGAGGAAGCGGTGGGACCGCACGTATTTGGAGTTTGCTCGTGAGATGCAAACATATTGTGAGCGTTGGTGCGCCTCGAAAGGGGTAGAGGGGGATTATGACAGACTGCTGCAGCTGATTCTGATTGAGCAGTTTAAAGGTTGTGTCCCTGAGGGTATGAGACCCTACCTCGATGAGAAAGAGGCAGCCACGTTAGCCGCAACTGCTAAGTTAGCGGATGAGTATGCGTTGACGCATAAAATGAAGTTTGCCCCGAGTAAAGGCTACCAGAAGGGTAGTCAGGACGGAGGGGAGAGTCCGCCGGAAAAGTCAGAAAGTAAGCCGGGGACTAGTGAAAAGGATAAGGTAGACCGGGAGCAGTCTGGTAGGAAGTCTCCTGGGGTCGTCTGTTATAATTGTGGGAAAGTCGGACACTTTGCGTCCAGGTGCTTTGCCCCAAGGAAGGAGACGGGGAAAGGAAAAGCGGAAATTTTGAATGGCTGTATTGAGCTGTTAAGCGAACCGCTAGGGAAGGACAGGTCTGAAAAAGTCCAGGAAGGGCGCGAGAGGTTTATCTCGGCCGGACTGGTGTCAGTGAAAAAGAGGTTAAAATCAGTTCCAGTGCAGATCTGGAGAGACACGGGAGCGTGTCAGTCACTAATACTGAAGAGTGTATTAGAGTTTAGCTCAGAGACCCAGACTGGGGAGGTAGAGGTCAAAGGTGTTGGGGAAGGGACAGAGTCAGTCCCTTTGCACCAGATACATTTACAGAGCAACCTGGTCTCTGGACTAGTCACGATCGGGGTGAGGTCCGAATTACCGATGAAAGACGTGGAAGTCTTGCTTGGTAATGACATCGCCGGAGGGATCGTGTTCCCAGTCGTGAGATTGACGGGTCAGCCTGCCAGCATGGAGGCCCCGCCCGCGATGGTGAATTTGGCTGAAACATTTCTGCCAACCTTGTATGAGACAGGGTGTAGTGAGATAAGAGGTAGTGAGGGAGCTGGGACGGACGTAGCAGTAGCCAGGAAAGAATTTGTGCAGACGCAGGAGCGAGACGAGGGGCTGATGGTTTTTGCCGAGACCGCTCTCTCTGACACAGCCTTGACAAGCTATTGTGCGGATGAGGAAGTGCTAAGGAAGAAAGGGAAATCAAGTACAGCATCCGCAGATGAGGAGTGGGGGGTGGTGCAAGAGAGTTATGGGGATGAGGTTTTTAACATGGCCCACGAGGTACCCCCCGGTGGACATTTTGCGGTGCTGGAGGAAACAGTTGGTGGAATCATGAAAGAGATTTACCGGCTGCCCAGGGGGAAGAATGTTATTGATCATGACCGACGCGAACTGAGACGGTCACCGGCTTTTGATATGCTAACAAACCTAGTCGGTGTTAGCGTGGAAATCAATGAAGCTAGGGGCCCCTTGATAAGAGGAAAAAACCATTTTGAAAAGATTAGGATGGGATCGGTCAGATGGGAGAAGGCTATTCTTTTGGCCAGGTCTACTGATAAGGTCTCTCCCTTAATCCCCGAAGGAGTAATTAAACGACTCGCACCTATGTGTTTGATTGTCCCGAGGAAATGCAAAGAACTAGGACGTTGGGTGATTGTGGTTACAATAGGGCAGCCAAGCAAACAACACCCATATTTTTCGAGTAATTCAGTGACTAAAGGGCTGATGAACACAGAGGTGTGTATTGGCAATTTAACACGGCTGTCTGAAGCCAGTTTGATAGTGAACCTTGAAAAAAATGAATTCGGCCACACGAGAGTCACTTACCTGGGAATTGTGGTGACACAGGGGCAGCTGGCAGTGATGCAAGCTACAGTGCAGGCTATCGCTGACCTCCCAACCCCGACAGACAAGAGGGCCCTCAGAAGGCTTTTGGAGATGGTGGGGTACTGCAGGAAGTTTTGCAATAACTCTGCGGTCAATACCCGTCCCCCTCCTACTAAACCCTTGCGAGAGAAAATTGAGTCGGAATGGGACGACCCTTGTTGTTGTGGTCCGGGACAAAACCAAATGAGAGGTTACATTGGTCGCAATTCATCAGTGTTTTTGGCCACTATGAAGTTTGCTGAGTTGGAGCCTGGTCTAAGGGATTATTAATAACACGTGTAAAAGGAACAGAAAATGTGATGACTGTCTGTCAAGGTGTTGACAGCTTCAAATTCTCTGTATTAGCTAAAGAACTGTTAAAGATGTATATTGTGTATGTATCAGATAATGTAGTCATGTTTGTAATTTTTACCTCCCGGTAAAAATCCTTAAAGGGGGGAAGTGTTACGAGAATACACATAAAATTAAGATGTTTGCTGGCCTGGGCTAGCATCAGTGGCATCAGCAGTTGGTCTGCCACCTGCCCTCAGGGGAAGGAGAGATAAGGAACAATGGAGCAGCGTCTGGAGATGTGTAATGAAGGGATGTGGGAGGGAGAGCTGTCTGGAGCGGCTCCCCCCTTTGAACCCTGAACTGTTTGAAGTGATGGACAGGCGATACCCCAGCAGGGGGATAAAAAGGGACAGGTTCGCTAAGACAGACACACACACCACCCGAGGTAACGAGACCCTGGAAGCGGTGCGCCTCTCACGAGTGGTGAGAAGTACCGGACAACGCACAGGGTGGAAAGGTACGATCAGCGGGAACCCGGTGTGTGTCCGCCCTTGCCTGGGTGCCGGGTTCACTGCAGAGGATCGACCGCATCTGGAGGAGGGGTCACAGTCGGTGACCTCAGGTGACATCACCAAGGACCCGCCCAAATGCTGTTTGTGAGCCATCCCCCTGGTCTGTGAGTGAAGCAGTGTTCTGAATGATCAGTTGTTCCTATTTTGTCTCTCTTCCCCCACCTTGTCCATCGCCATGGCAACGATTACTGCGAACTGAACTACAAACTGGACTGAACTTTGAGTCATTTTGAAATTGGTCATTTACCCCTAGACAACGATAGAGCTTGATTGATGCTGTTATCTTAATTCTGTGCACATGTGTGGTTATCATTGTTGAATTGTTGCATTTATTATCCTTTCGATTACTGTGTTGCTTGTTTCTTTAATAAAACTTTCTTAGTTCTAGTACTCCAGACTCCAACTGAGTGATCCATTTCTGCTGGTTTGGCAACCCAGTTACGGGGTACGTAACAGGTGTAACAGGTGTCTTATCAATTTTAATTGTTATATTAGCAAGATCTTTTTATAGCTTAATGTTTCCATGTATTATTCAAACTGTGAAAAAAACAGAACACAGTTAACATACATACATTGATATTAACTTGTAATATTTCAAGAGCACCATGGAAACCTCAACTGAAGAACATTCAATTTCCAAGTGTAATTATTATGCCATTCTAGCCCATTAAATGCAGTGGATGAAAGAGTCAGTTTTAGATGATTAGAGGCCCAAATTGCTTTCAAAGCTGTCGTTACCGCAACATAACAGCCTCACACATACCATGACTCCTCACACCACTAACACATTTCACACCACATTAACAACTACAGCTAATTCATCTCCTGTGCTGAACTCAGAAACACATCACTGCTCCACAACTAATATATCTCATAACTTGCCTACAGCTATTCCTATATGGCATCCATTTCATACACACATTGAAACCCATTTATTAATGCTCTTGCATCTCTGCTGAAATAAAAAGGCACTCACAATTTGCACTTGCAGCAGGTAACAGGATGGAGCCCTTCCAATCTGGAAGAACTGTTGGAATGCACAACACAATCATGGGCACTCAAGTGGTCAAGTGAGCTCACTGAATTGTCTAGACACCAATGGCTCCAACAATACTCTTCATTTGGATGTTATCTTTTTTTGATGCGACTGTATTTTTACTTTGCAGCATGGCCAGTCTCAGGTGATAAGTCAAGGAAGGGATACCCATACCCTCCAAGGGCCAACCCACTGAATGATGCAGCAATTAAAATGTGCCAGAGAATAAAGAAGTCCTGAAAACTCCATGTCTATATTATAAATTTCAGTTCATGCTGGCAGAAGTGCGAGTTCAAGAGTGAATTGCAATTCACCAAGAGACAGGGGTTCACAAGCAATATCCAGGGTGTCATAATGCAAACCTTGTAACTTTGAGGACAGAGCATTAGAAATAACCCATAATGCAGCAGAATGCTGTAATCTAGAAAATACAGTGCAGAACAGCCTCAGTCAGTTGGAGTGATCCCAGGAGCAATTCAGGGTAACAGCAATATTCTGGCTCTGCTATCACTGCCCCGTGAAGCCTCAGATTCCATATATATAATTCCTCAGCGAATTCAAGCCAGTGGCTTGGCTCCTGGCCAAAACAGGATTTCTAAAAAAGAATCCTTCTTAGATAGATAGATAGATTTACTTTATTAATCCCGAGGGAAATTCGGTTTTGTTACAGCCGCACCAACCAAGAATAGAGCGTAAATATAGCAACACAAAAAACCCCAACAATCAAACAACAAAATGCAAAACTATGCCAGATGGAAAAAAAGTCCAGGACCAGTCTATTGGCTCAGGGTGTCTGACCCTCCATGGGAGGAGTTGCACGTTCGATGGCCACAGGCAGGAACGACCTCCCGTGCCGCCAAGTGTTGTATCACGGTGGAATGTGGCCGAAGTCCAACAGTAAAAAGTTCAATATCCAGTTTGCAAAACACGTTCCTCGATCGTAATATACCCCGGATTGCACCATCCGTCGTTAGTCAGATCAGTAAGCACCCCACTCCTTCACGCCGCTTACCGCTCTCGGTGCTCTTCCAGTCAGGCGGAACGGTATTACCCACCGAACTCCTCTTCTCCAAAAGTCTCTGTTGTCTCGACCCGGTCCTCTTTCCTCGGCTTTGTGATCCCCCTCTGTGTGTTTTCCTCCGGATTTCAGCAGGAGTGAAATAATAATCCATTTTATTAATCCTCTCCTCTAACCCCATGTCCTATTGATTCAAGGCTAGCATCCAGGTCAACAAGGAGATGATGTGAAAATGAGGCAAAATATTCTCCCAAGCATTTGTAGCAGAATTTGTATAGCCTCATTCAGCAACTGAGTCAGCATTAAAGTTGCAAAATTACCACTTGTAACAGTAAAGGTGAGGAATTGATTTTCTGTGGATGGCCCTTGTTTTTTCTTGAATAGAAATGTCTACTACAGTTTCAGTGGTGAGGTTCCAAATAGCCATTGGATAGGGATCAGCAACATTTGCTTGCAAATCCCAGCAAGAATATCTCATTATGCATGACACACACAACTGCAGTCACACAAAGCAAATGCATTAACCCATTTTTCACTAATACACTGTAGCTCTTACAAGCACACATAACACAAGAGATTTTCCAGAACTTTTTTATTCTCTCTGTTTAAACAGATGTCATTACCTATATAAACGTCATTAACATTAGCATTTTCTGCTCCATGAAGAACTAGAGATTCAGTGTCCTTGCTCCTGAAATTCCTCATCTTGTAAGCTTCAGAAGAAGCACTCTCTCTAAAGCCTCAACGTCCTTCGTAAAGAATGCCATCTTGTGTTATATACAACAGTAACTTGTCCTTGATCATTTGTGCAAAATACTCAACACAAAAATGGCAGTGTGTTCCATGTAAGTCAATGAAGAAAAGTGGAATTGATTTTAGAAGCGCAGCATTAGACATTACTCTGTTGTATTTTGAGTACGAGCAGCTGAGAACAAATCTCTACCTACCGGTTTTTAATATTGACACAATGGTGTTTAACAAAGCATCATTTTTTCTATGCAACTCTATTTATAAAGCCCAAGATCTCCAAAATTATAATTGCTTTGTTAATGTTTTGTGCCAAATAAAGAGGCAGGTGTAGCGCTACAGATATCCTTCTTCTTGCTTACCTTTCTTTCAAACTGTACCACTTAGCTTGCATTTTCTATCCACGTTTCAAACTAATTATATCACCAATTCTTCTTCCACTGAATTTCACCTGCCTGGCATGTGCCTATTTTGCCACCATTTGGGATCTGGCATCATCTTAAAAATATCAAGAAAATTAAGTCCCTTTAATTCTTCCCTAACTTAGCAAACTCTGAAAATTAGTGTTCCAAGAAATAACTTGAATCTACAATCAGTTTTGTTCAGTTTAAGACAAGAAAAGGTTGAGATCATAACTATAAGACAAGGGATTTGTGACAGTGGCTAATAATGTTAACTTTGGACATTCTGACTATAGTGAGGGTCAAAAGTGGTGGTGCAGTGTTAGAGACCGATATAGTCAGCTATGATCCAATGGTCAGATTTCTGAAACAACACTCACTATAGTCCTACTGACTCACTGCCATCTGTGAATATATCTTGTTTGCTCGTGGAAATTATGAGAAATACTGTTCTTCACATTGAATAAATTTTAAATTAGAACACACAGATCCTCTAGTTCAATCACCTGTTGAATGTGCACAAAATACAAGCAACAATAATTAATAAGTTATAATGAGACATTGACAACCTCTGACAACCAAGTCCACCTCCTGGCCTTCACGTGTGGCTTAGCTACTAACCCCGAGGGAACCATTTCTACGGACAGAAGGGGCAAAGGAGGATTACTGGCGCCTTAAAACCTGTCAGTTCGGGCAGTGGGGCTTGTCAGCTGTAGTTGGCAGCTCAACTAGGAGAAGGAAAGCTCTGATCTCAAACTTCCGCTGCCTTGAGGCTATACTCACTCACGGGGAAGGCTTCGGGTGTAAACCCCAAGGGAAAAATCCACAGCTGGAGTCCTTAAGTCAGTCCTACACTGAGTTTAATGCTGACTGGCAACTCCTGCGATGCTGCTGATACCAAACTGTATCAGACTCTGCTGTTCCTTTGGGTTCATCAGATCTGTGGAGGGGAAGCTTGCTAGATGGGCAACAGCTTGCTGATCATGTTGCACTGCCCAGACTTGCATATCTAGACAGCTAGGACGCAATATCCATGGTTAATTCTGACTGACAGAGCCCTGCGATAATGAACTAATTGACAATTTTGTTACTGCTGATATACGTACATCATTTCAATTAACTACATTAAAATGAATTTGTCATGAGTACCCAAAACCCAGTCTATACTGTCCCGAAATCATCTCTCCCTTGCTCATTATTTCCAATGTTGCCTAGTTTTATACTGTCCACAAAATCATGCTCTCTATGCCCTAATGCAGACCATTCATATATACTACAAAAGCAACAGTCCCAACACTAATCCTCTTAGCATTCCGCACATACATCTCTTTGGTCAGGAGAACATTCACTCAACTTTCTGCCTCTGAATCCACAGGAAATTGCACACCCTAAGATGTAATCATTTATTGTATGACAGTTTATTAAATGCATTTTGGAAGTCTATATGAATATATTTGCTGCATTGTCTACATCCAGCCTCTGTACTTCATCAAAAGAATGTTGACAGGCCAACGAGGGGGAATGCCATACTAGATCTAGTACTAGGTAATGAACTGGGTTGGGTCACAGATCTCTCAGTGGGTGAGTATCTGGGGGACAGTGACCACCGCTCCCTGGCCTTTAGCATTATCATGGAAAAGGACAGAATCACAGAGGACAGGAAAATTTTTAATTGGGAAGGGCAAATTATGAGGCTATAAAGCTAGAACTTGCAGGTATGAATTGGGATGATGTTTTTGCAGGGAAATGTACTATGGACATGTGATCGATGTTTAGACGTCTCCTGCAGGATGTTAGGGATAAATTTGTCCCGGTGAGGAAGATAAAGAATGGTAGGGTGAAGGAACCATGGGTGACAAGTGAGGTGGAAAATCTAGTCAGGTAGAAGAAGGCAGCATACATGAGGTTTAGGAAGCAAAGATCTGATGGGTCTATTGAGGAATATAGGGTAACAAGAAAGGAGCTTTAGAAGGGGCTGAGAAGAGCAAGAAGGGGGCATGAGAAGGCTTTGGTGAGTAGGGTAAAGGAAAACCCCAAGGCATTCTTCAATTATGTGAAGAACAAAAGGATGACAGGAGTGAAGGTAGGACCGATTAGAGATAAAGGTGGAAAGATGTGCCTGGAGGCTGTGGAAGTGATCGAGGTCCTCAGTGAATACTTCTCTTCGGTATTCACCAATGAGAGGGAACTTAATGACGGTGAGAACAATATGAGTGAGGTTAATGTTCTGGAGCATGTTGATATTAAGGGAGAGGAGGTGTTGGAGTTATTAAAATACACTAGGACGTTTAAGTCCCGGGGGCCTGACGGAATATTCCCCAGGCTGCTCCATGAGGTAAGGGAAGAGATTGCTGAACCTCTGGCTAGGATCTTTATGTCCTCATTGTCTACGGGAATGGTACCGGAGGACTGGAGGGAGGCAAATGTTGTCTCCTTGTTCAAAAAAGGTAGTAGAGATAGTCTGGGTAATTATAGACCAGTGAGCCTTACGTCTGTGGTGGGAAAGCCGTTGGAAAAGATTCTTAGAGATAGGATCTCTGGGCATTTAGAGAATCATGGTCTGATTAGGGACAGTCAGCATGGCTTTGTGAAGGGCAGATCGTGTCTAACAAGCCTGATAGAGTTCTTTGAGGAGGTGACCAGGCATACAGATGAGGGTAGTGCAGTGGATGTGATCTATATCACATTTTTAGTATTTTAGTAAGGCATTTGACAAGGTTCCACACGGTAGGCTTATTCAGAAATTCAGAAGGCATGGGATCCAGGGAAGTTTGGCCAGGTGGATTCAGAATTGGCTTGCCTGCAGAAGGCAGAGGGTGGTGGTGGAGGGAGTACATTCAGACTGGAGAATTGTGACTAGTGGTGTCCCACAAGGATCTGTTCTGGGACCTCTACTTTTCGTGATTTTTATTAACGACCTGGATGTTGGGGTAGAAGGGTGGGTTGGCAAGTTTGCAGACGACACAAAGGTTGGTGGTGTTGTAGATAGAGTAGAGGATTCTCAAAGAATTTAGAGTGACATTGATAGGTTGCAGAAGCGGGCTGAGAAGTGGCAGATGGAGTTCAACCCAGAGAAGTGTGAGGTGGTACACTTTGGAAGGACAAACTCCAAGGCAGAGTACAAAGAAAATGGCAGGATACTTGGTAGTGTGGCGGAGCAGAGGGATCTGGGGGTACATGTCTACAGATCCCTGAAAGTTGCCTCACAGGTAGATAGGGTAGTTAAGAGAGCTTATGGGTTGTTAGCTTTCATAAGTCGAGGGATAGAGTTTAAGAGTCGCAAGGTCATGATGCAGCTCTATAAAACCCTGGTTAGGCCACATTTGGAGTACTGTGTCCAGTTCTGGTTGCCTCACTATAGGAAGGATGTGGAAGCATTGGAAAGGGTACAGACGAGATTTACCAGGATGCTGCCTGGTTTAGAGAGTATGGATTATGATCAGATATTAAGGGAGCTAGGGCTTTACTCTTTGGAGAGAAGGAGGATGAGAGGAGACATAATAGAGGTGTGCAAGATATTAAGAGGAACAGATAGAGTGGATAGCCAGCGCCTCTTCCCCAGGGCACCACTGCTCAATACAAGAGGACATGGCTTTAAGGTAAGGGGTAAGAAGTTCAAGGGGGATATTAGAGCAAGGTTGTTTATTCAGAGAGTGGTTGGTGGTTGGTGCATGGAATATACTGCCTGAGTCAGTGGTGGAGGCAGATACACTAGTGAAATTTAAGAGACTACTAGACAGGTATATGGAGGAATTTAAGGTGGGGGGTTATATGGGAGGCAGGGTTTGAGGGTCGGCACAACAATGTGGCCGAAGGGCCTGTACTGTGCTGTACTATTCTATGTGCTAAAAGTAAAACTATGTGTTTCCATTTCATTCATATGCACTTACTAACTCTCCTTCCATTTTGCTGCCTGACCTGCTGAGTTTCTGTTGCGTATTAAAGCAGTAAGCTTTGTGACACAAGCTCCCACGATGTGAGTTGTTAGAGATTCATCTATACAGAAAAATGAAGTCCATATTTCTCTAAAAGTAGCAACACTGGTCAACAAGGTGGCAAAAAATACATATGAAATGCTTACTTTCATAGACTGGGGCAAAAAACGTAAGCATTTGTACATTATGTTCCCATTGAGAAAGGCGACTTATGGCAGTTCTGATGTATACCATCAAATACTCTCATTTCAGTTACTACAGCTGAGAACCACAATTGTATCTATGGTCTATATTGTTAGTAATGATGTTTTAGTGCAATTAAACAACCTATTGCTACACAAAATCAATAGAAATAGATTGGACTCTGGCCATTGCCCTGCCCCTTTAAGACTGTGGTAGGCTTTCAACTCCCAATACTGAGTATCTTGCTGGGAAACGTTCAGTCTCTGGTAAATAAAATTGAAGATCTCAGAGCTAGGGACATTAGAGGGACATTACTTCCGCCATCTCTAGAAGGATCCAATCACCAGTCACATCTTTCTGCTTTCCACAGGGTTCACTCCCTGCACAAATCCCTTGTCCATTCACTGCTCTCCACTAATCTCCCTCTTGGCACTTATCCTTGTAAACAGAACAAGTGCTACACCTACTCCATTGCTACCATTCAGGGCCCCAAATAGTCCTTTCAGGTGAGGTGATACTTCTCCTGTGAGTCTGCTGGGGTCATCTACTGTATTTGGTGCTTCCAGTGTGGCCTGTTGTATATCAGTGAGAGTGCTTCACTGAACACCTACGCTCCATCTGTCAAAAAAGCGGGATCTCCCAGTGGCCACCCATTTTAATTCCACTTCCCGTTCCCCTTCTGACATGTCAATCCATGGCCTCCTCTACTATCGTGTATATTCCATTTGGGTAGCCTCCAACCTGATGGCATGAGCATTGATTTCTCAAACCTCCGGTAATGCTCCCCCACACAATTCCCCATTCCCATTTCCCTCTCTAATTTTATCTCCTTATCTGCCTGTCACCTCCCTCTGGTGCTCTTCCCCCTTTCCTTTCTTCCATGGCCTTCTGTCCTCTCCTATCAGATTCCCCCTTCTCCAGCCCTGTATCTCTTTCACCAATCAATCACCCAGCTCTTTACTTCACCCCTCCCCCCACCTCCCAGTTTCACCTATCACCTTGTGGTTCTCCCTCCATTCCCCCCACTTTCTTACTTCGAAACGTCGACTGCACTCTTTTCCATAGATGCTGCCTGGCCTGCTGAGTTCCTCCAGCATTCTGTGTGTGTTGCAGAGGGACAAAAGACTACTTGCATCTTTTGTTTCACGGATTCTTGGTTAACCCCTTCTTCCAGACATAGCAGTTCAGATTGACGGGTTCACAATACACTGCCAATATACGACTACTGAGTCTTTTAAAGCCAAATATGGTGCAGTATGCTTCATGATCAATTCCTTGTGGTGTATAAATGTGGTGGTGCCGTTCCAGTCCTGTTCACCAGACTTGGATCACCTCGTAATCAAGTGCCACCAATTTTACCTGCCATGGGAGATCTCAATGACCATTTCGTAGTGGTGTACATCCCACCTCAGGTCAATGTCAAACAGACTCCTGACAAACTGTGTGATGCAATCAGTAGGCATGAAACAGTACATATGATGCCTTCCCCATCATTTGGGGGGATTTTAACCAGGCCAGATTGAAAAAGTCTGTAAATAATTATCACCAACAAATCACTTGTAGTAAGTACTGGAGGAACCAACACACTGGACTGCTGTTACACCACCATCAAGAGTGCTTACTATGCTATCCACACCCCCACTTTGGAAAGTCTGATCTCCTGGCTGTACTTCCACCCCCTGAGTATAGGCATAGACTGAAGACTGCAACACCACAGTGAGAATCAAGAAAATATGGACAAGGGAGGTGCAGCAGTGCTTACAGGACTGCTTTGAATCGGTGGAATGGATTGTATTCAAGGACTCATCTTTTGAGTCTGAATGAGTACAGCACAGCTGCCACCAATTTCATTAAAACCTGTGTGGATAAACGTGTGCCTATGAGAACTTACTGTACATACCCAAATCAAAAGTCATGGATGAACCAGGAGGCTCATAGTGTGCTGAGTGATAGATCTGTGGCATTCAAGACTGGTGACTCAGGTCTGTACCAGAAAACCAGGTATGGCTTGCAGAGGGCTATCTCAAAAGCAAAGGAACAATTCTGAGCGAGGTTAGAGGCAACATCAGATGCACGTCAACTCAGGCAGTGTTTGCAGGCCATTACATCCTACAAAGTGAAACCCAACATCATGAATGGTAGTGATGCTTCCTTTCCAGACAAGCTCAATGCCTTTTATGCTGGCTTTGAAAGGGAGAATAAAACTACAGCACCCGGTGACCCTGTGATTTCTGTCTTGTAAACTGACATCAGGCTGCCTTTCAGGAGGGAGAACCCTCGCGATGGAGTACCTGGTAAGGCTTTGGAGCCTTGTGCCAACCAGCTGACGGAAGTGTTCAAAAACGTTTTCAATCTCTCATTGCCACAGTCGGAAGTTCCCACCTGCTTCAAAAGGGCACCAATTATATTAGTGCCCAAGAAGAGCGGCGTGAGCTTTCTTAACTACTATCGTCCAGTAGCACTCATATTTACGGCTTCCAGAGGTTGGTCATGGCTAGAATCAATTCCTGCCTCAGCAAGGACCTGAACCCACTGCAATTTTCCTATCACCACAATACACAATCTCGTTGGCTCTCCACATGGCCGTGGATCACCTGGACAATACAAATGCCTATGTCAGGATGCTGTTTTTGACTATAGCTCTGCACTTAACACCATTATTCCCATAGTCCTGAACAAAAAGCTATAGAAGCTGGGCCTCTATACCTCCCTCTGCAGAGGTTCCTCAACTTCCTAACCAGAAGACCACAATCTGTGTGGGTTGGAAATAACATCTCCACCTCACTGACAATCAACACTGGTGCACCTTATGGATGTGTGCTTAGCTCACTGCTCTACTCTCTCTAGACTCATGATCTTGTGGCTGGGCACAGTTCAAATACCATCTATAAATTGCTTATAATACAACCATTGTTGACAGAATCTCAGATGGTTACAAGAGGGCATACAGGAATGAGGTATACCAACTATTTGAGTGCTGTTGCAGTAACAACAATGCACTCAATGTCAGTAAAACCAAAGAGCTGATTGTGGACTTCAGAAAGGGTAAGACAAGGAAAGTCCTCAGTGGGATCAGAAATGGAGAGACTGAGCAATTTCATGTTCCTGGGTGTCAATATCTCTGGGGACCTAACATGGATGTAACATATTGATGTAGCTATAAAGACAGCAAGACGGCGGCTATACTTCATTAGGAGTTTGAGTAGATTTGGTATGTCACTTTAAATACAGGTGTCCCCCACTTTTCGAATGTTTGCTTTACGAAACCTCACCGTTACAAAAGACCTACATTTGTACCCCGTTTTCGCTAACAGGTGTTTTCACTGTTATGAAAAAAACCGCGCAAGAAAAGCAGTGTGCGATAAAAATCAGCAAGCGATAAAAGGCAGCGCGCGCCCCGAGCAGCCGCTCTCCCCCGGATTCGGAACTGCATTCTCGCCGGCATTGCTTAAACACATGCCTGTGAGCAGCCATTTGCAAGATGAGTTCTAAGGTATCAGAAAAGCCTAAAAGAGCTCGTAAGGGTGTTACACTTAGCGTAAAACTAGACATAATTCAGCATTTTGATCGTGGTGAACGAAGTAAGGACAAAGTGAGTTTGGCTTGTGGAAGCTGATGAAGATGATGTTGAAGAGGTTTTGGCATCCCATGACCAAGAACTGATAGATGAAGAGCTGATGCAATTGGAAGAGGAAAGGATAACAATCGAAATCGAATGAGTAATGATAAAGTACGAATTTAATTTCGAAAGGGGACGTAGGTTTAGGGGATATTTGCAGGATGGTTTGAGTGCTTACAAAGAACTGCATGACAGAAAAACGTGCAAGGCTCAGCAGTCAAGCAAGCCTTCCACATCAGCCACAGCAGACGACGAACCTTGCCCTTCAACATCGAGGCGGGCAGTCATAGGAGAAGATGAGCTGCCTGCTCTAATGGAAACAGACGACGAGATGACACCCCAGTGTCCCACCACCCTAACCCCCAGGCCACGGATGGATTCCAATTCACGGAGAACGCAGCAGTAGCCAGGAGACACACAGCACATCTTTAAGAAAAAAAGCCGAAATAAACATGCTAATTAATTAGGTACCGCCCGACACGTAATTGTTGGCCCAGATCAGAGGCAATGCAATCGGCACTGATCTGGGCCGACAATTACGTGCCGGGCGGCACCTGATTAATTAGCTTGTTTATTTCTGCTTTTTTCTTAAAGATGTGCTGTGTGCCTCCTGGCTACCGCTGGACCCCTGCATGCTTCGTGGCAATGTATCGGGTCACTGCCCAGAGGGTGGGGGCCACTGCACCACCCCAACCTCTGACTCAGCCTAACACACCATCATCAGTGTGCTCGAAGCTGTCCCAATTCCGGTAAGTGATACTACACTGTACATAAATTATTTCTACTTTATATCGGCTGTGTATTTTTACGTGTTATTTGGTATGATTTGGCAGCTTCGTAGCTTAAAGGTTACTGGAGAGCGCTTGCGCCGTGTTTTTGCTGACGGCGCTTGCGTGAGATTTTCGCTACGGAGAACAGTTCAGGCAGTGATTGTGGACAAGTATTTCTACTTTATATAAGCTGTGTATTTATCATATCATTCCTGCTTTTACTACATGTTACTGTTATTTTGGGTTTTATGTGTTATTTGGCATGATTTGGTAGATTATTTTTGGGTCTGCGAACGCTCACAAATTTTTCCCATATAAATAACTGGTAATTGCTTCTTCGCTTTACGACATTCCGGCTTACGAACCATTTCATAGGAATGCTCTACCTTCAGATGGCAGGGGAAACCTGTGCTCACAAATTTCTACAGATGTACTGTGGAGAGCATTCTAACTGGCTGCATCACTGACTGTCTGGAATGGGGGTGGGGGGAACTACTGCTTAGGATCGAAGTAGTCTGCAGAGAATTGTAAAATTAGTCAGCTCCATCATGGACACTTGCCTCCGTAGTATCCAAGACACCTTCAAGGAGTGATGCCTCAAAAAGGGCCCCCACCACCCAGAACATGCCCTCTTCTCATTGTTACTCAGGAAAGGGGTACACACTCAGCGATTCAGAAAAAGCTTCTTCTCCTCTGCCATCTGATTTCTGAATGGACATTGAACCCACGAACACTACCTCATTACTTTTTTAAAAATTTATTTCTATTTTGCACTAATTTAAGCATTTTTATATATTTTTTACTGTAATGCAATTTTTTTCTATATTATCATGTACTGCATAGTACTGCTGCAACAAAGTTAACAAATTTCACGACATATACAGGCGATATTAAACCAGGTTCTGATTTTGAACTTTACAGAATACTGGTTGCTAATCTATAGAGAAGATGCAACTATTTTGGAGACAACGTAAAGGAAATTCACCAGAATTTTGCCTGAATTGGAGAACTTCATTAATGGAGAGAGACTGGAGAGAGAGGGCTTGTTTTCCCTGAAGTGACAAGGGCTGAGGGGAGATCTGATGGAAGATGCAAGATTATGAAAGCCAAAGTTAAGGACTGAATAAATAAATAAACAAGGGGGCGTGGGTTTAAGGTGAGAGAAAAGTGTTTTTAAGGGGATTTGAGAGGAATTTTTTGTTGTACAGAGAGGGGATACTAACTATTGTCAGAGGAGTAGGTAATCAGACACAATTACAATATTGAAGAAGTATTAGACATGCACTGAAATATGGAAGGCAGAGAAGGTGCAGTCATAATGCAGGCAAATGGAATTAGTGCATGGGGTGAAAAGTTCAGTATAGATTTTGCATCTGAGTATTCAAGTGCACTTCTGGCTTGTAAATGGCACACAGTTTTACAGGAAAAGGGTGAGATAATTTCAACAGATTATTCACTTCTAGCATGTTTCACAGGCACATTACACACACTTCAGGTTTAATTCATATTCGGGTCAATGTTGGAGACTGAACCACAACCAACCCCCTTCCCTCAAATCCACAAGATAGCAAATCAATCATTGTTTTTCACGCTTCATGAATCCTTCCTTCATTAGTCGTTTAATTGCCTGTAATCATGAGTAGATATGATAGCACTGCAGACCTTTGATCTGACCCACTGGATGTATGCTTAGGTCTGTCTGTAGCATGCTACTTCAGCTGCTTAGCATAAACATAGTTCTGCACTTGAGTTTACCCAGTCACAACTTCATTCTCAGAATGCCTGGTGCTGGTTCCTACATTGTTCAATTGATCTCTTCACTGAACTAATTCTCCATCTCTAATGGTAATCTTCGAGTCAGGGACCTGGCAGTCCATAGTTTACAGTTAGTGAAATCAGAACAGTTCATGGATGTCAAGCTTTGAGCCACAAGTTCCATTCTTAACTTACAAAATAATCTCTGGAAGAACTCAGCATGCCGAGCAGCATCAGTTGGAGAAAATAAATTGTCAGCATTTTGGTTCGAAACCCTGTATCAGAATTGATATGTTTTGTACCTCCAAAAAGTAATTTAAATAAAAACAGAGGATAACATGTCTAGTTAGTTTCAAAAATACAGTGCCTTGTAAAACTATTCAGCCCCCAACTCTTTGTTCACATAAATACTACAGGGAATTTGATCAATTTAATTGAGAATTTTTATTTGTGAATCACATACTTTCTTTTTTACAGCAGAGCTCAAAAAAGAAAATTGTAAAGCATAAAAAACTAAAAATTCAAAACCTGAAACGTTATCACTTCAAAAGTATTCAACCCCCTTTGCTGAGTACTTCACTGAACCACCTCTTGCAGCAATTACAGCCAGAAGTCTTTTTTGACAAATCTCTATTCGCAATGTACAGCATGATCGAGCAAGATTTGTCCATTCCTCCTTGCAAAATTGCTCAAGCTGTGCCATGTTAGTTGGGGAGTGAGGGTGCACAGGCAACCCTGAGTGCTTGCCAGAGATATTCAATCAAATTAAGATTAAGGACTTCTACTGGGTCATTTAAGGACATCAATTTCTTCATTTGAAGCCACTCCATGGTTGCTCTGACAGTGTGCTTTGGGTTGTTGTCCAGCTGAAAGTTGAACTTCCTCCCCAGTTTAAACATCCTAGCAGAGGATAGCAGGTTTTTATCCAGGATCTTTGTGTATTTAGCAGCATTTACCTTCCCATCAATTCTGACCAGTTTTCCATCCCTACTGCAACATCCCCATAGCAAGATGCTACCTTCACCATACTTTACAGTAGGGATGTTGTTACCTGGCTGATATGCCGTGTTAAGCCTGATTTATACTTTTGCGTACGGGCTATGCTGCAGGCCTGATTTATACTTCTGCGTAACTCTACGCTGTAGTGAGCATGCATTGTTGTGTCTGCATCACTCTGCAATTCACTACCAAAACGTTAGTTGATGGTGGGGTTTTTATGCCACTATGTTGAGTTTCTTCATGACAGACATGGACGAGGAAATGTATTTCAAATATTTTTGGATGTCGGCAGGTAGATTTGACGATTTGCTTCATCGTCTCCAACCATTTATTTTGCATCAGTGTACAGACATGGCAGAGAAAAGCAACCAGAAATGTGTAGGAGGAAATGCAATGCTACCAAGCGGACCAATCACAGTTGTTGCAGTCTGTGTCGCCACAACACGTGAGTTACTTTTTTGGGGAGGTGCACGTCACCCTACAGCATAGGATATACGGTACCTACGGCATAGATTTGACACAGAAGTATAAATCAGGCTTTAGATTTACGCCACAGAGCTTCATGTTGAGGCCAAAAAGTTCCACTTTAGTCTCATCCAACCACAACACTCTCTTCCACATCTTTACAGTAACTTTTAAGTGAAACTTTGCAAAGTTTTTAAGGCAAAGATATGCTTTTGTTTTTAGCCAGGGCTTCTTCCTTGCCACTCTTCCATAAATATACCTCTTGTGCAAAGCCTTAGATATTGTGGAGCATGAACTTCATCTTCATTTGCAGCCACTGACTTCTGCAACTCACTCAGAGTGTCTGTTACAAGTCACTCAGAATTACAAGTGTCATTCTCCTCCAGCGACTAAGTTTAGATGAGCAGCCTGACCCAGTGTGGCGTGGTTTCACATTCTTTCCACTTTTTCAAGATGAACTGCACTAAGCTCTAAGGTATGTTCAGTGTATTTGAGATGGTCTTGTACCCTTTCCCAGATTCGTGCTTCTCAATTATCATTTCCCTGACTTGTCTTGAATGTTTTCTTTTGACTTGACATGGTGCACAATATTTTGTAGATTAGCTCAAAATTCCTACTTCAATCTATTTTAAATTTAGAAAATGAGACAGTAAAATGTACAAATAGTTGAAGGGGATGAATACTTCATCAAAGTGTGTCTATATATATATATATATATAGATAGATATAGATAGATACATAGATAAACATAAGTAATATAACTACTATATAGACGTCCACAGCATATTAAATTTTAAATTGTCCCTTTCAGGCCTAAAGATTTCATCACTGTAGATGGTCACTCTTACTACCGTGATAACATTTTTCCTTACAAGGGTGTCACTCGGTTTGACAGGTCAGACAATTTCAGGTTCTGGGTCCTCCTCTGTGATGGTTGTAAGAGTTGACTCTGGAACCACAGAAAGTGGTTCTGAAAGCTCTTTCATTTTCTAGATGACCGGCATAGAATTGTTCTTCTATAACAATTGACTCTGCCCTCCTCAACTGAGCCAAGTGTCATCTCCAGATGACAACACACAATCTCCACTGTGTAAAAAAGTGGGTCAGTTCTGTCTTTAATCTTTCCAAGTACCCACTTTTGCTCACCTCTGTAGTCCCCTGCCAGGACTGAAACATCCAAACTCTTTGTTTGAGGAGTCCTCAACTTGTCTCAGCTTTGGTAGGTCAAATATGATGGCAGAATATGGTATTAATGGTAAGATTCTTGGCAGTGTGGAGGATCAGAGGGATCTTGGGGTCCGAGTCCATAGGACACTCAAAGCTGCTGCGCAGGTTGACTGTGTGGTTAAGAAGGTGTATGGTGTATTGGTCTTCATCAACCGAGGGATTGAGTTCAAGAGCCAAGAAGTAATGTTACAGCTATATAGGACCCTGGTAAGACCCCACTTGGAATACTGTGCTCAGTTCTGGTCACCTATCTCACTATAGGAAGGATGTTTAAACTATAGAAAGGGTGCAGAGTAGATTTACAAGGATGTTGCCTGGATTGGGGAGCATGCCTTATGAGAATAGGTTGAGTGAACTTGGCCTTTTCTCCTTGGAGCGATGGAGGATGAGAGGTGACCTGATAGAGGTGTACAAGATGATGAGAGGCATTGATCGTGTGGATAGTCAGAGGCTTTTCTCCAGGGCTGAATTGGCTAGCATGAGAAGGCATAGTTTTAAGGTGCTTGGAAGTAGGTACAGAGGAGATGTCAGGGGTAAGTTTTTTTACGCAGAGAGTGGTGAGTGCGTGGAATGGGCTGGCGGTGACAGTGGTGGAGGCAGATACAATAGCGTTTTTTAACAGACTCCTGGATAGGTACATGGAGCTTAGAAAAACAGGCGGCTATGGGTAAGCTTACGTAATTTCTAAATAAGTACATGTTCGGCATAGCATTGTGGGGCTGAAGGGCCTGTATTGTGCTGTAGGTTTTCTATGTTTCTATTTGTTCTGCATACTCTTTCTGAGATTCAAGTTGAAGAGATCCAAGCGTGACTGCAGGGATCCATGAAAGAAGCTTATCAACACACCAACAGTCTGCAAGGCTGTAATGGAGGCTATTGGGAACACCTCTTGACACTTTGTAGCTGCATCCACAGCCACCAAGAAATTTGTGCTCATGATTCAAGTGACAAAATCCACTTGAATTTTCTGCCAGGGCAATGCAGCCATTCCCAGGGATGGAGAGGCACTGCTCTTGACATCTCAAACAGTGCATGGCAAACTGCTCAATCTGCTGATCTATCCAGACCACCAGGCAAAGCTTTGAGCCAACTCTTTCATTTTGATCACATCTAGATGACCGGCATGTAGCTCCTCCAACACTTTAGCTCTCAGCTTGGATGGTACAACAACTCTCATTCCCCACCTAAGGCGACCCCTATCAAGGGTAAGTTCTTCCAGTTGCAGGTAAAAATGGGGGAACTGGAATCTCTGCTGTTAGATGGCCACGTAGATCTAAGACAGTCTGCTTTCCCTTTGGATCATCTCTGCTGTAATAGGCAGACTTTCTATTTGCAATAGGGAGAATATGTCGAGAGGAGTGTATTCCATAACTTTTTTTTTAGGTATTTCTTTCTCCAAGAGTAAATAGGACAACCCATCAGCATTTCCATGATTTGCTATCTTTTTGAATCCAATCTTGTAATTGTGTCCTCCAAAAAACAGAGACCATCTCTGCATTTGCCCTGCTGCTATTAGTGGAAAACCCCTCTGTGGACTGAAATTGGACACTAGTGGTTGATGATCAGTAATGAAGTAAACTCTCTCCCAATCATGTACTGTTTGAAATGTTTTACACCCCAAACCAGACTCAAGGCCTCTGTCAATCCATGTGTAATTTTTCTCTACAGTAACAAGGGAATGTGATGCAATGGCGTGTTCACTCCCATCACTCACAACATGTGACATGACTGCACCTATAAGGTGAGGGGTCACAGGCAAGCTTCACTGGACAATGCGGATGATAACGTGTAAGACAGTGTCTGACATCACCATTTCCTGTATCTTTTGGAAAGCCACTTCACTCTGCTTTGGCCATTGCTATTTCTACCTGATCTGTTGTAATGAGTTTAAAGGGGTGGAAACCTTTTACAGTATTTGACAAATTTTAAAAAGGACCACAATTATGACATGTCCTTTGGTCTTAGGGCATCCATCACTGCTAGAATTTTCTCAGCCCACTCGTGTAATCCTTGTGCATCAGTGATATGACAACAGTATGTGATGCTTGATTTAAAGAATTGACACTTGTTGCATCATGCCCTGAGCCCATATTCTTCTAATCACCACAGCAGATTTGCAGGTGAAGTGTTGCCTCATCTGGTACGTCTGTTTGGGGCCATGAACGGAGGTGAAGGAGGAGGTGAATGGGCAGGTGTAGCACTTTGGCTACATTCAGGGAGCCTGGGAGGGAGATTAGTGGGGAGGGACAAATGGACAAGGGAATTGTGGAGGGAGCAATCCCTGTGGAAAGCATTAAGTGAGGAGGAGCAAAGATGTGTTCAGCGGTAGGATCCCTTTGGAGATGGCAGAAGTTGAGGAGAATGGTATTTACTTACTTTGCTTTTAATACATCTATATTACTCAACTATTTATTTCTTCCTTATTATAATTGCAAAACATTGCTTTAATGTTAGTTCCCCTCAATCCTTTTTGAAATTTTTACCATCCTTTTTGCCTTCTGTATGCATTTAATTCATACCCTAACAGAGTGTGGGTGTCACTGGCAAATGCCACATTTCTTACCCATCTTTAAGTGTCTTCAAACAAGCAGTAGCCTTCTTTAATGGTCTGAAGTACCAGTGGTAAAACTACTCCTAAGTGATGGTAAGGGACAGCAATATACATTCAAATCAAGGTGATCTGTATAACATGGAAAGCAATTTGCTCGTAATGATGTTCCTATGCAGTTGCTACTTGTCTTTCCTGAACATAGAGTGTGAGCGATACAACGTGGAAACTAGTTCAGCTCATCAAGTCCACACCAACCACCAACAACCCTTTTAGATAAATCCAACAGTAATCCTTTCTCCCACATTCTCATCAACTGCCCCAAGATTACACCACTCACCCACACACAAGGAACAATTTACAAGGGCCAACTACTAACCCACACATCTTTTGAATATGGGAGGAAGCTAGTATACCTAGAGGAAATCCACATGGCCACTTAGTCACATGGGAAACATGCAAACGCCACACAGACCGCACCTGAGGTCAGAAGTGAACCTGGGTCTCTAGCACTGCGAGGCAGTGGCTCTACTAAGTGTACTATTCTAATGTCGAAGAAACCTTGGAGAATTCCTTGTGGGTGTTACAACATGACTAAGTGTGCACTGGATGTGAAACTGACTGAGTCTCGAGCTCAGAGTTACACTCATCCAGATAAATGGAAAGTTCTCCATTATACTGCTAATGTTTGCCAAGGAGGTGATGGAAAGACTTTGAGGAGTCATGAGGGAGGACACCTATTGTAGAATAAACGTGGTTGAACCTGGCCTCAATACTTAGGTGATTGGACAAGTTAAAGTCAAGTTCGTTGGCAACTTCCATTCACAATCCCTTGATAATAATGAGGTGTGATTCAGCAATTGGCAATGATTAGAATCTCTTGTTGGAGATGGTCATTGCCAGGAACTTAAGTGACAAGAAGTATTTTGTTATTCTACAGCCGAAACCTGAATTCTCCCCAGTGTCCTGAACAATATTTATTTTTCAATCAATATTTTTAAAACAGACTAATGTGATTAATTATTATCACAATTCACTCAGGCATGGACCACTTCACTATGGGAAGAGATCTGAATAGTAATAAAAGCTCTAAAAACATCCTTATTCCTAGCAAAATTAAAGAAGGGTAATTGACAAATTAACTGAAATGGCTCAGACTGAAATGCACTTCATAACGCAACAGAACAACATGCACCATCTTTTGAACTGTTCATCTTAAACCCAGTCATAACCTTGAGCAGTTCACATCAGAATAGCCTCAGTTCCAGTGAGGGAAAAACTAAGTAAGTGGAATTAAGAGGGATTTGACTAGTTGAAGAAAAACAGTTGATAAATATAATGCAGAATTTGAAATCGTGCACCACTTTCCAACTGTGTCCTAAATTCCTTAAAAAATGAATATTGCCTCCTTGGCCAAAACTCCAGTATAACACTGAGGAAGTGTTATGCTGTCAGAGGTTCAGTCTTTTATATGAGATGTTAAATGATGTTCCTCCTGCTCTCTTGGGTGGACAAAAAAAGAAACTGTGACATCATTTTGAAGAGCAGATTTAATCCCCAATCTGCATTATGAGAACAAATTCCCCGATTATTATAACATTGCTGTGTGTGAGAGTCTTATTTCCTTGATTACAACATGTCATACTTTGACTGGTGTAAAATAAGTTGATATTCCTGAAAAACACTGTATAAATTCAAAAACGAGGAATTCTGCAAATGCTGGAAATTCAAGCAACACACATCAAAGTTGCTGGTGAATGCAGCAGGCCAGGCAGCATCTCTAGGAAGAGGTACAGTCAACGTTTCAGGCTGAGACCCTTCATCAGGACTAGATAAATTCAGGTCTCTTTTTGCATCTACACTCTTTTTTTATGGATGCAAATATCTATCATCCAGGCAAATCAAATAAAACATAAACAGACCATTCAGCCAAGCTAGTCCATGTCAGTGAGGTTTCTCCCCCCACCATGCCTCATCAACTTAACCAATTGCCACAGTATCTGCATAGCTAAGTCTCACTGCTCCTCTACTCCAGTTATAATGTGAGCGTTGTTTTCCAAAAGTATTTTATACATACTGAACAAACACACCTTCACAGTGTTGTATGTATGTTGAGGGGTAGGGGTGGGGAGTATGATGTGAACAACAGTGGTGGAGGCAGATACAATAGGGTCTTTTAAGACAGTGGTCCCCAACCACCGGGCCACGGACTGGCACTGGGCCGCAAAGCATGTGCAACCAGGCCGCGAGGAAAAGATATGAGTCATCTGCACCTTTCCTCATTCCCTGTCACGTACTGTTGAACTTGAACATAGGGTTGCCAACTGTCCCGTATTTGCCGGGACATCCTGTATATTGGGCTAAATTGGTTTGTCCCATACGGGACCGCCCTTGTCCCGTATTTCCCCCGCTAAGGTAGAGCATTCCTATGAAACCGTTTGTAAGCGGAAATGGCGTAAAGCGAAGAAGCAATTACCATTAATTTATATGGGAAAAATTTTTGAGCGTTCCCAGACCCCAAAAATAACCTACCAAATAACACATAAAACCTAAAATAACACTAACATATAGTAACAGCAGGAATGATATGATAAATACACAGCCTATATAAAGTAGAAATAATATATCTACAGTGTAGTTTCACTTAACAGAATCGGGAAGATTAAACCAAAACCGAATTGAAAAAAAATCGGCACGTACACGCATGCGCACACAGGTGCCCGCGCAAGGCTTCATGGTCATGGTAGTCTTTCTCGGGGTAAACTTAAGTGTCCTGTATTTGCCTGCTGCTTTTGTCCCTTATTTGGGAGTGAGAAAGTTGGCTAACTGTAAAAGACATGTTGAGGTGAGTTTAACCCTACTTGAACACCGCCCCCCCCCCCCGGGTCCGCAAGAATATTGTTAATATTAAACCGGCCCACGGTGCAAAAAAGGTTGGGGACCCCTGTTTTAAGAGACTCCTGGATAGGTACATGGAGCTTAGAAAATAGAAGGCAATGGGTAACCCTAGGTAATTTCTAAAGTAAGTACATGTTCGGCACAGCATTGTGGGCCGAAGGGCCTGTATTGTGCTGTAGGTTCTCTATGTTTCTAACAATATCACAATAAAGAACATAAATTGGCCACTTAAAATCACTAGCTCAAGAAATGATGGAAATTTAAAAGTCATCCAGTTCAAAAGACACGGAGAATTTCTCACTGAACATACCTTTCGTCAATGCTCTTGCTTTTCTTCCACCCTAATGAAAAGACACAGTATTAGTAAAACCACAAATAAATCAATTTCATTACTGTTGTATACAATGTTATGTTACAATAAATATGATACCATTTACATTCGGATTGTAAAGATAAAAATAAAAGAGACTTTGCAAAAGAATTGGTTTTTAATTTAATTACATTTCACATACTGTGTTCGGATTATTACCAAAAGAATTCACAATACCTGGTCCTTGCTAAGCCTTTGGTGATCAGAAAACTATAACTAATCCATTTACAGAATATTGTCAAGGAAACCTTGCATAATTGAGCTGATATTGACAGGTTTCAGGATTATTGCTCATCAGTCGTGTGGATAGACAGAGGCTTTTTCCCAGGGCTGACATGGCTAACACGAGAAAGCACAATTTTAAGATGCTTGGAAGTAGGTACAGAGGAGATGTCAGGGGTAACTTTTTTTTTATGCAGAGAGTGGTGAGTGTGTGGAGTGGGCTACCAGTGACAGTGGTGGAGGCGGATACAATACGGTCTTTTAAGAGACTCTTGGATAGGTACATGGAGCTGAGAAAAATAGACGGCTACGGGTAACCCTAGGTAATTTCTAAAGTAAGTACATGTTCGGCACAGCATTGTAGGCTGAGGACCTGTATTGTGCTGTAGGTTTTCTAGTTCCTATTCTATGTTCTAAACTTATTACCTTCAAACATTAAATTTCCCATTTATTGGCAAATGAATGTACATCAAAGATCTACCTGGGTTTCAAGAAAGTAATTACCTCAAAAACAGAAATGTTTATTAATCAGAATTGAAATGCACTTGTTTAAAGTTAACAAAAGAGCATGAAGCACATTGTGCTGAGCTACAGGCAAATATTTTGATTGACCTAGAAATTTGATGGCACACAATCAAAAACAATTAAAAAATGACAGCAATGTTGAAGCAGATGAAAAGGATAGATGCTGCTTTATAAAACAATCAGTAACAGACTGCATTAGTTAGGTATTATTTACAGGTGTACAAAATTAAAATGCAAATACATAACTTCAGAAGTAAATCAGACAGAAAGTGACACTATTAAGGCAGGTGAGTAGTAGTTGCCACAGATTTTCTTTCATTTTGTTTCCTGTTAATAGTGACTTGCAATAATGCCTGCAACTGGAAAAAACACAGCACAGGAATCCACTTAGGATGCACCAGACTTGGTTGTAATAATTTATACTTTCTACATTACACAGTATAGGAAAATTTGTGTAAGATACCTTCACTTCAATAAATCCCATCTCTCCAAATGTTTCTAAAATAAAGGTAGGAAGGGTGTTTAAGCAAAGGGTATAAACAAAAACAGTATTTTTCACATTACAATAGCATCAACAACAACAAAACAAAATTGGCCCCAACTTTCTATTGAAAACCAGACAACTTAACCTGCTTTCAGAATTTGAGGATGTTCAGAATTCCTTCTAGCAATGCATGAAAACGGAAGTCCCGAAGTTTAGTAAACCAGTCACAAACAAGAGAAAATCTGCAGACGCTGGAAATCCAAGCAACATACACAAAATGCTGGAGGAACTCAGCAGGCTAGGCAGCAACTATGGAAAAAAGTACAGTCAATATTTCGGGCCGAGACATCGACTGTACTTTTTTCCATAGATGCTGCCTGGCCTGCTGAGTTCCTTCAACATTTTGTTTGTGTTCCCAAAGTTTAGCACAGCTAATCACCAAACAACAAAAGCACCATGCTCTAGTATGGACTCCGAAGTGATGGAGCAATACGTTCCATGTTTTTGGTACTTGGGCTGTGAAATGTTGGTACGAGCAGAGGAATAACATATCTTTTAATGGAAAAGAAATGCTGCAAGAGACACATCTAAGTAAGTTACTAAATTACTAGACTAGGTAAGTAGATTAGGTCATAAAGAAAGCATATGGCATGCTTGCCTTCATTAGTGGGGTGTTGAGTATAAGAATAGGGAAGTAATACTACAGCTATACAAAATTTTAGTCAGACTGCACTTAGAGTATTGCATGCAGTTCTGGTCACCCATTATAGGAAGGATATGAATACCGTGGAATGAATGGTTTACCAGGACATTGCCTGTATTATTAGGTATAAGCTATAAGGAAAGGTTGGACAAACTGTGACAAATGTCAAACATCAGAAGTCATGCATTTAAAGGTAGAGAGGGGAGGTTTAAAAGTGATGTGAGGAGCAAGTTTTTGTTTAAGCAGAGAGCAGTAGGTGCCCGGAATAGTAATAGTAGAAGCAGGTAGCTTGGTGGAGTTTAAGAGGCTTTTAGATAAACACATGAATATGAGGGGAATGGAGGGATATAGAGGAAATTGAGGGATGTGGATTATACATGGCAGGACAATTAGTATAAATTGGCACCCAAGATCAGCACAACATCATGGGTGAATGGCCTGTCCAGTGCTATAATCTTCTATGAACAAGGTGATGTACACTTTATGATTTGAGTTCATATAAGAGTATTTAACTGTTTTTGAATCCCACTTCTCCCCCCCCACCCCACACACACACACACACACACACACACACACACACAGGTTTTACGTTGTTGTTTTTTTGTGGGGGGTTTTTTGGATAATTTAGAAATGAACAAAGTATCACAGGTATTTGAAAAAGGATCTGTTTTTTTCCCAGCATATCTGATGAATAAATACGCACAACACGCTGGAGGAACTCAGCAGGTCGGGCAGCATCCGTGGAAACAAACGGTCAACGTTTTGGGCCGAGACCCTCTGTCAGGACTAAAGAGGGAGGGGGCAGAGGCCCTATAAAGAAGGTGGGGGGAGGGTGGGAAGGAGAAGGCTGGTAGGTTCCAGGTGAAAAACCAGTAAGGGGAAAGATAAAGGGGTGGGGGAGGGGAAGCAGGGAGGGGATAGGCAGGAAAGGTGAAGAAGGAATAGAGGAAAGCACAATGGGTAGTAGAAGGAGGCAGAACCATGAGGGAGGTGATAGGCAGCTGGGGGAGGAGGCAGAGTGAAACTGGGATGGGGGAAGGGAGGAGGAGGGAATTACCGAAAGTTGGAGAATTCAATGTTCATGCCAAGGGTCTGGAGACTACCCAGACAGTATATGAGGTGTTGCTCCTCCAACCTAAGTTTGGCCTCATCATGGCAGTAGAGGAGGCCATGCATAGACATATGCGAATGGGAATGGGAAGCAGAGTTGAAGTGGGTGGCAACTAAGAGATCCTGTCTATTGTGGCGGATGGAGCGGAGATGCTCGACAAAGTGGTCCCCCAATCTGTGTCGGGTCTCACCAATGTAGAGGAGGCCGCACTGGGAGAACCGGATGCAATAGATGACCCCAACAGACTCACAAGTGAAGTGTTGCCTCACAAGTGAAGTGTTTATGATGAATAACTTCTTCCTGGGCTTCCAGCCAGGTACAGGTATTGATTTTAACCAATGTTTCAATGACAAACTCTGCCATCTTCATCAGGGATGAAGCTTGGGCATGTCTATTCCAGGGCTTCGAGCCAGGTACAGGTATTTATACCCCTGTTGTCCGTCCCTCCTGATTGGTTAATCCTCATTCACTCAGGTTTCCGCTGTCCCGTCTTGTTTACAATCCAATTCCAGTTCTTACTTAGAACAAGACTTTCCAATGTTGTAAGATACATCTTTTCACCATTAAAGTAAGAAATGCAATCATTCTATGGGCTGAAGGGGAGAGATTACTGGAAATTTTAGGTAGTCCAAAGATAGCAGTAATAGGGTGAGGAGAGATATCTATATTCAATACCTTGGAGATAATATTAAAAATGTCTCTCCAAAAAGTTTCCAAAGTAGGGCAAGACCAAAACATATGAGTTAAAGAGGCTATCTGCCCCGGACATCTATCACAAAAAGGATTAATATGAGAATAAAAGCGCGCTAACTTATCTTTGGACATATGTGCTCTATGAACAACTTTAAATTGAATTAGGGAATGATTAGCACAGATAGAGGAAGTATTGACTAATTGTAAAATCTGCCCCCAGTCATCCACGGAAATGGTAAACCCCAATTCCTGTTCCCAATCTACCCTAATCTTATCAAATGGAGCTTTCCTAAGTTTCATAATAATATTATAAATCATAGCCGATGCACCTTTCTGACATGGATTAAGCTTGATGCTCCAACTACCTTTTTTTGGTTTTCTCAGACGATATTATGCTTGAATCTGGAGAAAATTAGAAGCAATCTTTATGACTCCTCATTTAAATTTGAACAGACTTGGAGATCTTTTATTCAATATTTTCATTTAATGTAATATATACCCTTCTTGTTTTTTTTTACTGTTTTTAATGGAGGTCGGGATTGAGGACGTGATTTTAAGTTTAACTCTGTTTGGTTTCAAGTTAGCCCATTGCTTTGCTTTGCTTTTAGTTAGTTGCACGGTGGGTTTTTTTGGGGTTTTTTTTTCCTTTTCTCTATTGATATATATATAAAATTAGTATACTATTATGTTACCTTGGTATGTTATGTTTAAATTACATTGTTTGTAGTATTTTTTTTGTATTAATATCTTCTGTAATTTTATTATATTCTAACAGTGTATTAGTGTCTATATGGCTTACCTTTTTGTATACTTATTTAATAAAAAGATTTAAAAAGAAAGAAAAGAACAAGACTTTAGTCTTTGTTAAAATTCTTTTCCTCTAGTTTTATTTCAATGGCTTCCTTCACCAGACAGTCCCATAAACCACTGGCACAGCACAGGAGATAATCCTATGACCTTTGCGAATACAATGTTTTGCTACTGTTGCTTTCCCCAGGTAACCCAAATGCATACACCTCCTGTGCTCCTTGATCCAGGTTTCTACCATGTGTCCCATCTGGCCGGTATACGCTGCTCTGCATTTACAGGGAATCCTGTAAACGCCAGCCATCCTGAATCCCAGGACAATTACGCATGACATTCCTACAGAATGGCTGCAAGGTGAAGGAAATCAATCAGGCCCTTAAAAGGGCAGACGGAAAAACCAGAAAACTTAACAACAAGGAGGAATTCATCACTACTACCCAAATTCCCTATATTTCAATGGTTCCTGGAAGGATCACCAGGTACGGAAGAAATACCAGATTAATACCATCCACAAACCCATAAGGAAGCTCAAATCACAGCTTATGTGGGTCAAAGATAACCTGGGACTCAAGACAGCTGGCATTTACAGGATTCCTTGTGAATGCGGAGCAGTGTATATTGGCCAGACAGAACACACAGTGGAAACCCACATCAAGGAGCACAGGAGGTGTATCCATTTAGGTAGTCTGCAACAGCAGAACACTGCATTCACCAAAGGCCACAGGATTTAATTCAATGGCACAAAACTACTGTGCTGTGCCAATGGCTTTTGGGACCACCTGGTAAAGGAAACAGTTTAAATAAAACTATGAGGGGTGATTGATAAGTTCGTGGCCCAAGGTAGAAAGAGTCAATTTTAGAAAACCTAGCACATTTATTTTTCAACATAGTCCCCTCCTACATTTACACACTTAGTCCAGCAGTCGTGGAGCATACGGATCCCTTCTTTGTAGAAGTCGGCGTCTTGGACCTCCAGAAAGTGGTCCACAGCAGGGATAATTGATAAGTTCGCAGCCTAGGGTAGCAGTAGATGAGTTATACAGCTCTCGTTACGTGCATGTGCAGTTCAACTCTGAGTGATTATGTAGAAAGTTTGACGTTAATAGCTCATCTCCTTCTACTTTAGGCCACAAACTTATCAATCACCCCTGCTGTGGACCACTTTCTGGAGGTCCAAGATGCCGACCTCTACAAAGAAGGGACCTGTATGCTCCACGACCACTGGACTAAGTGTGTAAATGTAGGAGGGGACTATGTTGAAAAATAAATGTGCTAGGTTTTCTAAAATTGACTCCTTCTACCTTAGGCCACGAACTTATCAATCACCCCTAGTAGAGAAAAAGAATTTCAACAAAGACAAAGATCTCCCTCTAAGTAAGAACTGTAATTCGATTGTAAACAAGGTGGGGCAGGGGAAACCTGACTGGATGAGGACTAACCAAGAAGAGTTTATTTATCAAAGGTAATCATTATATGTCCAATTATTTAGCCTTGGGACATGTCTGCACTGATGTAGCTTTTCCTAACTTTTCAGTTTGAAGCCTTGTCAAACAGGTTAGTTCTGCCTTCCTTGAGAAAAGAGAGGCCACTGGATCTGATCAAGGTAAGCATGACTTTAGTGAGAAGTAACCAGTGATTCTGGGCAGCAAGCCATTTGCTGGAGGCTTTGAACCATTTTGTTGACATAAAATGTCATGGTGTCAAAGAGAGTAACAGCTGAATCTGGTGTACTGTCCGTCACAAATGCAGTGGTTCCCTTTTGAGCTCTAATTTACTCGCCTTTTTGAACACTCTGTTACTCAGGTCATAACTACAACACCAGAGGATGTCATTTGGTTCATCAGGTCTGTGCCAGCTTCCAAAAGAACAATCTCACCAGTCTCATTCCTCCTGTTACCTCTTTGTAGTCCTGGAATCTATACTTTCTCAGATACTCATCAACTCCCTTTGCATTTGTTTTGACACTTACCTATTGTGAGGGGTAACCTACAGTAACCAATAATCTACCAGTGCACTTTTGGGAGGTAGGACGACACTGGAACAACCCATACCTTCATAGGGAAAACCTGCAAACTCCACACAGGCATTACCCAATGTCAGGATTAAACACTGGTCCCCAGATCAGAAGTAAAGTTTCCAAATGTATAGCTTTAACCCTTTTAAGAATAATATTTCAGTATTAAAAATATTTTCTTGGATACAAAGTCTAAAATATAGTCAGACTAGGTCAAGAAAAACAAATTAATTCTTCCTAGAATTCCAATCTATGGGACAATACAGACTGAAACATAAATTGCAAGTACAGAAATATACCTGACACAAGTGATTCTTGCACCAATACTAGAAATAAAATGATTACAGTTCAACAGAATAGAAACTAAAAATAGAAAGTTCAGTATTATTAGCACTAGCTGAAATAAAAATAATTAAACCTTCAATTCAATTTGTTCTGCTTACAAAATTTCCTTGTGCCTGCCAAATTCTATGCAAACAAAGATCACTTTTGATATAGTCAGAATGTATGATAGAAAAGTAATATTGGTCTGTAGTTTCCCACACATCTATACACAGTCAGGTGCGAAGCAAATACAAAGCGGCACATCAACACGAGGAAATCTGCAGATGCTGGAAATTCAAGCAACACACACAAAATGCTGGTGGACCACAGCAGGCCAGGCAGCATCTATTAGAAGAGGCACAATCGACGTTTCGGACCGAGACCCTTTGTCAGGACTCATATTTTGGGTGTAATTTATTATTTTAACAGAATACATTAACATCATGTTAATTTATTTTTACCCTGTCCCTCTACCTGAGCATATTGCACACACTGTGCAGTGCAATTTCACACCAATTTCCACCCATTTTACATGAAGGTGTGTTCTGATGAGAGCTCCAGAAAATGTGAATGTAATCTCACATCGGATGCAGGAAACTCTAAAAAACAACATTTAAGCAAAGAACACGCAAAATGCTTGAGGAACTCAGCTGGTCAGGCAGCACCTATGGAAGAAAATGAGCGTCTGGCTTCAACTTGGCATTGGAGGAGGCTGTAGACAGATATATCAGTGTGGGAATGGAAAGTATAATTAAAATGGCTTGCCTTATTCCACAGTCTACTGTCTTCTCCTATCAGATTCATTCTTTCTCAGCCTGTCTTTTCCCCAACTCATCAACTCTCACCTTCTCACATTATTCCCTTTTTCCTTATCCCTCTTACCTGGATTCACCAATCACCTACCAGTTCCTGTTCTTCTCTTCCCCCTACTATTTTATTCTTGCTTCTGTCCCCTTCCGTGATGAGACTCCTGGCCCGAATCATTGGCTGTTCATTTTCTTCTGCAGATGCTGCCTTAACCAGAGTTCCTCCAGCATTTTTTGTTAATTCAGATTTCCAGCACCTGCAGTCTCTAATGTTTTAATATTTAAACGAAGTTCTTATGATTACAAAAACTCCGGGAACAACAAGTTATGTTACACGGAATGTATTGATAAATTATCACAGAGCTTAAATACTTAATTTGTGTTTGGTGATGGCTTTTAAACTCAGGCCCGTGAGTTATTGTTATTGAAAGACTCCCTCTATTCCCGACACCTGGTATTGCAACTCAAGGCCGCTGTTACTGACACTTGTTATATAGGCATCCTTCCTTACCTTTCATGAAATACAAAGTCAGAGTCTTTATGTTTTCCGTAACAACCAGCAAAAGGAAGGCCAATGAAAAAAGGGAATATAGCCTCCATGGTGTTAAAGCAAGAAACCTGGGGAAACAAAGAAATTGAAAACTCATCGACCATCAGCTATGTTTATTTGTATTTAAGAGAACATTGCTCAAAAGAGCTTTCGTTTTTCAATATTACATCTCGAGTATATGCATCTCAGGTCACTGTAATGAACAGCACATCCATTAGAAATAGAAAAAAAAACATTGCACAGAATCATTCATAAATGGCTCCCAACCAACATCGGATTATTGACGTTTAGGCAACTCATGGCAGCTTCTCTTTGATGTTCCGAATAACTGAATCAGCAATCTGAACGACGATGCATTATCCAAAGCGTACCATTGTCACTGGAATACACTTAGCCAGAGGGAGGAGGATATTTAAAACCAGTCACATTGCACTTTACCCCATTGCAACAAGAACAGGCTAACAAAGCCCCAGGAAATAGGACAATCTAAACGGAGCGGCCAAAAGTGACAGAGGTCACCCAGGGCCAATCATCGGGCCAATACCCATCAGTAATTCCCGTTATCCGTGGACCCAGCCCCGCCTTACCAGAACAGAGCGTTGCAGCCCAGGAATACCACTGCGCTGTAGCCCGGCCGCCGCCAGCTTAAGGCTGTCTCCAGACAGCTAAAGATCAGACCCCACAGTGAAACCGGCTCCGGCCAGCCCGGCTCTGACAATCCCTCCCTACCGCCCTGAGACAGGCTACTGAAGGCCACGGCAGACGCTTCCTCAGCACCCTGCATCTCCGCACTCGCCATCTTCTGTTTTGCTGCTGTGTTTACTCGCGCCGCCGCCCGCGCCCTGACGTCATCCCACTGTCCTTCTGTTGGTGACGGGGAGGCGTCATTGTCAGGAGGGTGGCAGCACCTCGGCTGCCCATTGGTAGAGGGCGGGGTGCGGTCAGCATGACGTCAGAGGGGGAAGGGGCGTTCTGAGGCGCGTGGCGTCACGCTCAGACAGCTGGGCGATTGTCATTTCGGTCTGATGGTGACTTGCTTCGAGGGAAGGGGTGTAGTCAGATCGGTGATGAGGCAATAGTGAACTGAGTGAGGCAAGATTGATGAAGGAAGCCAAAGTGAGCCGTTGTCAGTGGAAGGATTGGGACCAGAATGGGAAGAGATGAATTAGTGTCAGTGGAAGAAGTGGGTTAAGTATAATGAAGAGGGGAGCAATGGTGAACTGATCCACACACACAATATACTGGAGAAACTTAGTAAGTCAGGCAGCATCTATGGAAGGGAATAAACAGTAAAAGTTATTAGCCAATACCCTTCACCAAGACTGGAAAGGAAGGGAGCAGAGGTCAGAATAAAAAGCAGATAGGTGATAGGTGAGATCAGGTGAGGGGGAAGTTGTGTGGGTAGGAGGTGATAGGTTGGTGGAAGGTGGGAGGGTAATGATATAAGAAGCTGAGAGGGGATAGGTGAGACCAGGTGAGGGGGAAGTTGTGTGTGGTGTGGGGAAATTATATATGAAGATGGGAGGGGATAGGTGAGACCAGGTGAGGGGAAGTTGTGTGAGTGGGAATGACCTGAGATGCTGGGAGAGAAAAGCTCCTATCCATATCCACTCTATCTAGGCCTTTCAGTATTCAGTAGCTTTCAATGATATTCCCCTTCAACCTAAACTCCAGAGAGTACAAGCCCAGAGCAAACAAATACTCCTCGGACACTCACTGTTTCATCTCTGGCAACACACACAAAATGCTGGAAAAAAGTGCAGTCAACGTTTCTGGCTGAGATCCTTCGGCAGGGCCGTAGAAAAAAGATGATGAGTAGAGTTAAAAGGTGAGGGAAGGGAGAGAGAAACACAAGATCAGAGGTGAAATGGAAGGGGAGGGATTAAACAAAAGCTGGGGTGTTGATTGGTGAGAAAGATACAGGGCTGGAGAAGGGGGAGTCCAATAGGAGAGGACAGAAGGCCATGGAAGAAAGAAAAGCAGGAAGACGTACCGGAGGAGGGTGATGGGCAGGCAAGGAGATAAGGTGAGAGAGGGAAAAGAGGATGGGGAATGGTGAAGGGGGGGGCCATTATTGTAAATTTGAGAAATTGTTGTTCATGCCATCAGGTTGGAGCTTACCTAGATGGAATATAAGATGTTGTTCCTCTGTCCTGAGTGTAGCCTCATTGCGACAGTAGAGGAGGCCATGGATTGACTTATGGGAATGGGAAGTGGAATTAAAATGGATGGCTAGGTGCTCGGCAAAGCAGTCTCCCAATCTATGTTTGGTTTCACCGATATACAGGAGGCCACACTGGGACCACCGGACACAGTATATGACCCTAACAGACTCACAGGTGAAGTATTGCCTCACCTGGAAGGACTGTTTGGGGCCCTGAATGGTAGTGAGGGAGGAGGTGTAGGGGCAGGTGTAGCACTTGTTCCACTTGCAAGGAAAAGTGCCAGGAGGGAGATCAATGGGGAAGGGCGAAAGGACAAGGGAGTCACGTAGGGAGGGAAAGACGTACTTAGTGGCGGGATCCTGTTGGGGATGGCAGAAGTTGCAGAGAATTATGTGTTGGATGCAGATGCTGGTGGGGTGATAGGTGAGAATGGCAGATTCCATTCCTGGAATAATTCCAGTAAACTTCCTATGGACCCTCTCCGACACCATCACATCATTGCTTAGATATGGGCTTAATACTCCAATGCCTTATAAAGCCTTAGCATTATATTCATGCTTCTATACTTGTGTCCAATTGAAATGAATGCTAATTTATGAATGAGGGATTAATGGTTAACTGGCAATTCAAGAAGCAACAGTGTGAAGTGATGAAGCAAAGGGAGTATTAGTAAACTGGAGAGAGAGTTGAGATTAATGTCACCATTTGGAGCAATGATGAAGATACCAAGTTGAACTGGGTTGTGAGAAGGAGGGGGTGAGAGTGATAATGAAAGGATTAACAGTGATCTGGCATCTTGTGAAGAAGCAAGGCAAGGGTGCAAAGAAGAATGGTATCATGAAAAGCAACAGGGTGAGATTTATGTCACAATTTAGAGTAATGGTGAAGATGTCAAGTTTTTGTGGATCAACATACATCAAAGTTGCTGGTGAACGCAGCAGGCCAAGCAGCATCTATAGGAAGAGGCGCAGTCGACGTTTCAGGCCGAGACCCTTCGTCAGGACTAACTGAAGGAAGAGTGAGTAAGGGATTTGAAAGCTGGAGGGGGAGGGGGAGATGCAAAATGATAGGAGAAGACAGGAGGGGGAGGGATAGAGCCGAGAGCTGGACAGGTGATAGGCAAAAGGGGATACGAGAGGATCATGGGACAGGAGGCCTAGGGAGAAAGACGGGGGGGGGTGACCCAGAGGATGGGCAAGAGGTATATTCAGAGGGACAGAGGGAGAAAAAGGAGAGTGAGAGAAAGAATGTGTGCATAAAAATGAGTAACAGCTGGGGTACGAGGGGGAGGTGGGGCCTAGCGGAAGTTAGAGAAGTCAATGTTCATGCCATCAGGTTGGAGGCTACCCAGACGGAATATAAGGTGTTGTTCCTCCAACCTGAGTGTGGCTTCATCTTTACAGTAGAGGAGGCCGTGGATAGACATGTCAGAATGGGAATGGGATGTGGAATTAAAATGTGTGGCCACTGGGAGATCCTGCTTTCTCTGGCGGACAGAGCATAGCTGTTCAGCAAAGCGGTCTCCCAGTCTGCGTCGGGTCTCACCAATATATAAAAGGCCACATCGGGAGCACCGGACGCAGTATATCACCCCAGTCGACTCACAGGTGAAGTGATGCCTCACCTGGAAGGACTGTTTGGGGCCCTGAATGGTGGTAAGGGAGGAAGTGTAAGGGCATGTGTAGCACTTGTTCCGCTTACACGGATAAGTGCCAGGAGGGAGATCAGTGGGGAGGGATGGGGGGGACGAATGGACAAGGGAGTTGTGTAGGGAGCGATCCCTGCGGAATGCAGAGAGAGGTGGGGAGGGAAAGATGTGCTTAGTGGTGGGATCCCGTTGGAGGTGGCGGAAGTTACGGAGAATAATATGTTGGACCCGGAGGCTGGTGGGGTGGTAGGTGAGGACCAGGGGAACCCTATTCCTAGTGGGGTGGTGGGAGGATGGAGTGAGAGCAGATGTACGTGAAATGGAGGAGATGCGTTTAAGAGCAGAGTTGATAGTGGAGGAAGGGAAGCCCCTTTCTTTAAAAAATGAAGATATCTCCCTCGTCCTAGAATGAAAAGCCTCATCCTGAGAGCAGATGCGGCGGAGACGGAGGAATTGCGAAAACGCCATCCCCTTCTCGCAATTCCTCCGTCTCCGCCGCATCTGCTCTCAGGATGAGGCTTTTCATTCTAGGACGAGGGAGATGTCTTCATTTTTTAAAGAAAGGGGCTTCCCTTCCTCCACTATCAACTCTGCTCTTAAACGCATCTCCCCCATTTCACGTACATCTGCTCTCACTCCATCCTCCCACCACCCCACTAGGAATAGGGTTCCCCTGGTCCTCACCTACCACCCCACCAGCCTCCGGGTCCAACATATTATTCTCCGTAACTTCCGCCACCTCCAACGGGATCCCACCACTAAGCATATCTTTCCCTCCCCCCTCTCTCTGCATTCCGCAGGGATCGCTCCCTACACAACTCCCTTGTCCATTCGTCCCCCCCATCCCTCCCCACTGATCTCCCTCCTGGCACTTATCCGTGTAAGCGGAACAAGTGCTACACATGCCCTTACACTTCCTCCCTTACCACCATTCAGGGCCCCAAACAGTCCTTCCAGGTGAGGCATCACTTCACCTGTGAGTCGACTGGGGTGATATACTGCGTTCGGTGCTCCCGATGTGGCCTTTTATATATTGGTGAGACCCGACGCAGACTGGGAGACCGCTTTGCTGAACATCTACGCTCTGTCCGCCAGAGAAAGCAGGATCTCCCAGTGGCCACACATTTTAATTCCACATCCCATTCCCATTCTGACATGTCTATCCACGGCCTCCTCTACTGTAAAGATGAAGCCACACTCAGGTTGGAGGAACAACACCTTATATTCCGTCTGGGTAGCCTCCAACCTGATGGCATGAACATTGACTTCTCTAACTTCCGCTAGGCCCCACCTCCCCCTCGTACCCCAGCTGTTACTCATTTTTATGCACACATTCTTTCTCTCACTCTCCTTTTTCTCCCTCTGTCCCTCTGAATATACCTCTTGCCCATCCTCTGGGTCACCCCCCCCCCCCGTCTTTCTCCCTAGGCCTCCTGTCCCATGATCCTCTCGTATCCCCTTTTGCCTATCACCTGTCCAGCTCTCGGCTCTATCCCTCCCCCTCCTGTCTTCTCCTATCATTTTGCATCTCCCCCTCCCCCTCCAGCTTTCAAATCCCTTACTCACTCTTCCTTCAGTTAGTCCTGACGAAGGGTCTCGGCCTGAAACGTCGACTGCGCCTCTTCCTATAGATGCTGTTTGGCCTGCTGCGTTCACCAGCAACTTTGATGTATGTTGCTTGAATTTCCAGCATCTGCAGAATTCCTGTTGTTTAAGTTTTTGTGGATGACAGTTTGATCAAAAATCCTGTGCAATGTGAATATTTAGTTGTCTCTTTAAGACTTGCCTGAGTTTCTATCTCTTCACCAACTTTTTATCTTTGCTAGTGAATTCTGCAGGTAGGTTATGGGTACTGGAGCATTGCATTATTGCCTTAAAGATATTAGAACTGATGAATTTGGGTGATAAATGTACACCGACAACTTTGGTGAGGGTAATGATGTTAGGTTTTGTCTGTGAAGCCATGTCATGACAAACCTCAAAGCCCATCCACTTTGAGGATTGCTAGCAGGTAATGTCTGGCTACTGTAAACTGTATCATGTTCTGTCAACATCAGCCTTTCTCTGCAAGAAACAAAGAAATCTGCTATTATGTTGCATTCAATGGTATTTGACTATGGTAGTTGCCTTGTCAAGGTCAAATACTTCGGATACAACCTATGATATGGCAAAGTGAATTTGGAACCAGCATTAGTATCGGCATATTATCATATATATCAAGATACAGTGAACAACAGTCTTGCATACTGTTTATGGAGATCAAATCATTCCATAATGCGTTGATCTAGAATAGAGGTTCCCAACCCTTTTTTATGCCGTGGACCAACACCAAGCAAGGGGTCTGTGGACCCTAGGTTGGGAACCCCGATCTAGAATAAGCTAAAACAATAACAATGCAGAATACCGTGTAAAAGCTATGAAAAAGTGCTCATAACCAATAATGTACAGTATCATAATGAGGTAGATTTTGAGGCCAAAAGTTCAAATTATTGTGTAAAAGGTCCATTCAAGAGTGATAACAGTGGTTTGGAAGCTGCCCTTGAGACTGGTGGTATGTACTTTCAGACTTTTGCATCTGGGGTCTTTGATTATCCTGGATCCTTTCGTGAGACAGCTAGAAGTACAGACAGAGTCCACAGAGAGAGGACTGGTTCCTGTGATGTGCTGAGCTATGTCCAAACTCCCTGCAGTTTCTTGGAGTCACATGCAGAGCAGTTGCCATATGAAGTCGTTATGTATCCAGTCAGAATGCTTTCTATGGTGCATGGATAAAAATTGGTAAGAGTCAATGGGGACATACCATATCTCTTTAGCTTCCTGAGGAAGTCAAGGCATTGGTGACCTTTCTTGGTCACGACATCAATGTGTTCGGACCAAAGTTCAAAGTATTTATACTTTATACAACCTTGAAATTCGTCTTCTTACAAGCAGCCACAAAACAAAGAAACCCATTGAACAGATTTTTAAAAGAGACCCAATGTGCAGAGAAACAAAAATGAATCATGCCAACAGTAAAAGTAAGCAATTAGCATTCAGAACCGGAGTTCACAAAAGTGAGTCCACAGACACAAAGCCAGGAATCACTGCAGCCGATTCAAGAGCCTGTTATTTGCGGGCCACATCTTCAGATCAGCGCAGTGACAAGTAAATCTCGCAGAGCAGCGAGCTTAACCAGCCCGTCTCTTGCCTCCGGCCCTGACATCCTGACCTTTTCAACCTGGCCTGGCACTTAACTCATCCAAACCTCGAGTTCTTCCTTGCTCTCAGACCTGCACCTTGCTGCTTTGGTATCCTCCTGAGCCTGAGCCCCACTGCCTTGATTAGGCCCATACCTGACCTTTCCAATTTGGACCTGCACTTAATTTGATCAATCTTTGGGTCTTTCCTCACTCTCCAGCCGGGCTCCACCTCGATTCTGCCTTGCCACATTGAATCCTCCCAAGTCCATTCCAATAAAGGTCAAACATTGGCTCATTCCCCACTGTCAGGCTTGGACCCCACTGCCTTGATTCAGCCCACACATGCCACACCGCAACCGTCCAACACCTTCAAGACTTCAGTTCACGCTACAAAAATGTCAGGTCATACAGGCAGTTTAAAAGCTCAGCTCTGAAAGGAAAGTTACAGGCTATTGTTTGCAGTGATCATTTACCTGAAAAAGTGTATTAATGAAGTAATTAGTTATTCTCTTTGGTTTGTTCGGCAACCTGAGCTTCACCAGTGCCACCTTAAACCGGACCGGATAGGCTATTAGTGATATTCACACCTAGGAATTTGAAACTCTCAACCTTCTCAACCTCAACATTGTTGATATGGACAGGAGTATGTGCATCATCCTTCTTTTTGAAGACAATAGCCACCTATTTGTTGACAAAGAAGGAAAGGCTGTTGTCATGACACCATGTCACCAAGCACTCTATCTCCCTCCAGTACTCTGACTCATCTGTATTTGAGATGTGGCCCACTACAGTGATACCATCTTCAACCTTGCAGATGGAGTAGATGCATTTGATTTGTTTGTTGGGAACCCAGTGTAATCAGAGGAAGGAGTACATTACCTCACAATCTACCCACCCACCCTCTTTTCACACCTGTGGCAGAGTCTGTAAGTTCTACTTTGGCCCCCCATCAACAACCTCAGAACTCACAGAACTAGAGTGGAAGCAAGTCACCCTTGATCATAAGGACTGCCTTAAAAGAAACATGAGCCCTACATTTCGTAAAGTAATCAGCTTTAGGAGCAGAATTAGGCCATTTGCGCATCGAGTCTGCTCTGCCATTTCATTATGGCTGATCCAATTTTCCTCCGAGCTCCAATCTCCTACCTTCTCCCCGTATCCCTTCATACCCTGACCAATCTTAAATGTATCAACCTCTGCCTTAAATATGCAAAAAGACTTGGTTTCCACAGCTGCTTGTGTCAAAGAATTCCACAGATTCACACTCGCTGGCTAAAGAAATTCCTCCTTATCTCCGTTCTAAAAGGACGCCCCTCTATTCTGAGGCTGTGTCCTCTGGTTCTAGCTTCTTCCACCATAGGAACCATTCTCTCCACATCCACTCTATCAAGATCTTTCACTATTCGATAGGTTTCAATTAGGTCATTACTCATTTTTCTGATTCTAGTGAATACAGGCCCAGAGTCATCAAACGCTGTTCATATGACAAGCCATTCAATCCTGGAATCATTTTCATGAACCTCCTTTGAACCCTCTCCAGTTTAAGCTCATCCTTTCTAAAATAAGGGGCCCAGGACTGCTCACAATACCTCAAGTGAGGCCTCACCAGTGCCTCATAAAGTCTCAACATAACATCCTTGCTTTTATATTCTAGTACTCTTAAAATGAATGATAAAATTGCATTTGCCTTCCTTACCACAGACCCAACCTGCAAATTAACCTTTAGGAAATCCTGCACAAGGACTCCCAAGTCCCTTTCCACCCCAGTGTTTTGTATTGTCTCTCCATTTAGAAAATAGTCAACACTTTCATTTCTTCAACGAAAGTGCATGACCATACACTTCCTGACACTGTATCCCATCTGCCACTTCTTTGCCCATTCTCCTAATCTGTCTAAGTGCTTCTGTAGCCTCCCTACTACGTTAAAACTACCTGTTCTTCCAATTATCTTCATGTTCTCTGCAAAATGAATCCCACCATCTTAATCATTGACATACAACGTAAAAAGATTTGGTTCCAACACAGACCCTTCTGGAACATCACCAGTCACAAGCAGCCAACCAGATAAGGCTCGCTTTATTCCCTGTCTTTACCTCCTGCCAGTCAGCCACTGCTTTATCCATGATTTATCCATCCTTGGAATACCACAGGCTCATAGCTCGTTAAACAATCTCATGTATGGCACCCTGTCAAAGGCCTTCTGAAGATCCAAGTGCACAACTTCCACTGATTCTCCTTTGTCTATCCTGCTTGTTATTTCTTCAAAGAATTCCAACAGATTTGTCAAGCAAGATTTTTCCTCTTTGAACATAGAACATAGCACATTACAGGCCCTTCGGCCCACAATGTTGTGCCGACCCTGAAACCCTGCCTCCAGTATAACCCCCCACCTTAAATTCCTCCATATACCTGTCTAGTAGTCTGTTAAATTTCAGGAGCGTATCTGCCTCCACCACTGACTCAGGCAGTGCATTCCACACACCAACCACTCCCTGAGTAAAAAACCTCCCTCTAATATCCCCCTTGAACTTCCCACCCCTTACCTTAAAGCCATGTCCTCTTGTATTGAGCAGTGGTGCCCTGGAGAAGAAGCGCTGGCTATCCACTCTATCTATTCCTCTTATTATCTTGTACACCTCTATCATATCTCCTCTCATCCTCCTTCTCTCCAAAGAGTAAAGCCCTAGCTCCCTTAATCTCTGATCATAATGCATACTCTCTGAACCAGGCAGCATCTTGGTAAATCTCCTCTGTACCCTTTCCAATGCTTCCACCTCCTTCCTATAGTGAGGCGACCAGAACTGGACACAGTACTCCAATTGTAACCTAACCAGAGTTTTATAGAGCTGCATCATTACATCGCAACTCTTAAACTCTATCCTTCGACTTATGAAAGCTAACACCCCATAAGCTTTCTTAACTACCCTATCTGCCTGTGAGGCAACTTTCAGGGATCTGTGGACATGTACCCCCAGATCCCTCTGTTCCTCCACACTACCAAGTATCCTGCCATTTACTTTGTACTCTGCCTTGGAGTTTGTCCTTCCAAAGTGTACCACCTCACACTTCTCTGGGTTGAACTCCATCTGCCACTTCTCAGCCCACTAATGCATCCTATCAATGTCTGTCTGCAATCTTCGAGAATCTTCTACACTATCTACAACACCACCAACTTTTGTGTCGTCTGCAAACTTGCCAACCTACCCCTCTACCCCCACATCCAGGTCGTTAATAAAAAATCACGAAAAGTAGAGGTCCCAGAACAGATCCTTGTGGGACACCACTAGTCACAATTCTCCAGTCTGAATGTACTCCCTCCACCACCACCCCCTGCCTTCTGCAGGCAAGCCAATTCTGAATCCACCTGGCCAAACTTCCCTGGATCCCATGCCTTCTGACTTTCTGAATAAGCCTACTGTGTGGAACCTTGTCAAATGCCTTACTAAAATCCATATAGATCACATCCACTGCACTACCCTCATCTATATACCTGGTCACCTCCTCAAAGAACTCTATCAGGCTTGTTAGACACGATCTGCCCTTCACAAAGCCATGCTGACTGTCCCTGATCAGACTATGATTCTCTAAATGCCTATAGATCCTATCTCTAAGAATCTTTTCCAACAGCTTTCCCACCACAGACATAAGGCTCACTGGTCTATAATTACCCGGACTATCCCTACTACCTTTTTTGAACAAGGGGACAACATTCGCCTCCCTCCAATCCTCCGGTACCATTCCCATGGACAACGAGGACATAAAGATCCTAGCCTGAGGCTCAGCAATCTCTTCCCTCACCTCGTGGAGCAGCCTGGGGAATATTCCGTCAGGCCCTGGGGACTTATCTGTCCTAATGTACTTTAACAACTCCAACACCTCTTCTCCCTTAATATCAACATGCTCCAGAACATCAACCTCACTCATATTGTCCTCACCATCATCAAGTTCCCTCTCATTGGTGAATACCGAAGAGAAGTATTCATTGAGGACCTCGCTCACTTTCACAGCCTCCAGGCACATCTTCCCACCTTTATCTCTAATCGGTCCTACCTTCACTCCTGTCATCCTTTTGTTCTTCACATAATTGAAGAATGCCTTGGGGTTTTCCTTTACCCTACTCACCAAGGCCTTCTCATGCCCCCTTCTTGCTCTTCTCAGCCCCTTCTTAAGCTCCTTTCTTGCTTCCCTATATTCCTCAATAGACCCATCTGATCCTTGCTTCCTAAACCTCATGTATGCTGCCTTCTTCCACCTGACTAGATTTTCCACCTCACTTGTCACCCATGGTTTCTTCACCCTACCATTCTTTGTCTTCCTCACCGGGACAAATTTATCCCTAACATCCTGCAAGAGATCTCTAAACATCGACCACATGTCCATAGTACATTTCCCTGCAAAAACATCATTCCAATTCACTCCCGCAAGTTCTAGCCTTATAGCCTCATAATTTGCCCTTCCCCAATTAAAAATTTTCCTGTCCTTTCTGTTTCTATTCTTTTCCATGATAATGCTAAAGGCCAGGGAGCGGTGGTCACTGTCCCCCGGATGTTCACCTACTGAGTGATCTGTGACCTGACCCTGTTCATTACCTAGTACTAGATCTAGTATGGCATTCCCCCTAGTCGGCCTGTCCACATACTGTGACAGGAATCCATCCTGGACACACTTAACAAACTCTGCCCCATCTAAACCCTTGGAACTAATCAGGTGCCAATCAATATTAGGGAAGTTGAGGTCACCCATAATAACAACATGTATATATCCTGTGCCTTCCAAATTGTTTCCAGAAATTCCAACCAGTGCTGCTCACCACATCCCTGCCACTGTTCTTTTCCTATCAATGTGGCCAACTCTTCTCTCATGCCTCTGTAATACCCTTTATTCCACTATAATACTGATACATCTGACTTTAGCTTCTCCTCAAATTTCAGGCATAATTCAACCATATTATGATCACTTGCCTTTTAACGGTTCTTTTACCTTTCTAATCAATTACGGCTCATTGCACAACATGCAATCCAGAATAGCTGACCCCCCCTAGTCAGCTCAACCATGGGTTGCTCTAAAAAGTCATCTTGTATGCATTCTAAAAGTTCTGCCTCTTGGAATCCAGCACCCACCTGATTTTCTCAATCTACCTGCATATTGAAATCCCCCATGACCATTGTAACATTGTCCTTTTGGCATGCATTTTCTATCTCCCATTGTAATGTGTAGTCCACATCCGTACTACTGTTTGGGGGTCTGTATACAATTTCTATCAGGGTCTTTTTACCCTTGCAGTTCCTTGGCTCTATCCACAACAATTCAACACTTTCTGACCCTCTGTCACCTCTTTCTAATGATTTCATTTCATGTTTTATCGACAGAGCAACACCGCCCCCTCTTTCTTCCTGCCCGTCCTTTCAATACAATGTGTATCCTTGGACATTAAGATCCCAGATATAATTTTCTTCCAGCTACGATTTAGTGATGTTTACAGCATACATGCCAATCTGTAACTGTTCTACAAGTTGATTTACCTTTTTCTGTATACCACATGCATTCAAATATAATACCTTCAGTCCTGCATTCACCCTTTCAGACTTTCCCTCCCTTTTACATTTCAACTCATCCTGTTGACTGCAATCTTTCCCTATCAACAGTCTTTCCTCACTACACATCCTGTTCACTGAAACCAAAGGCTACAGAAAAGAACAGGCAGCCTGCATTGAGTATATTTCTAATTGTATAGCTGTCTACAAACCTTGTCATTGACAAATATCACAAAACCTAAATCACAAAACATACTAAACCTTAAGGGATGAAATTTTACATCCCAGTAGTCATGCTGTTCATATTAAGAGTAAGCAATTCTACTTTTTCCTCAAAGAGCATACACAAAGAAAAAAAATTTCAACAGTACAGTACAGTAACAGGCCCTTCAGCCCACAATGTCATGAACCAATTACATTGATTATCAAAAGGCAAATTAAACTAGTCTCTTCTGCTTAGACAATATCCATATCTTTCCATTTTCTGCATCTAAACATCTCTTAAAAATCCCTAATGTTTCTGCCTCTATCACCATCAAAGGCAGTGCATTCCAAGCACCTATCACTCGCTATGCAAAAAACTTGTCCTTCACATCTCCTTTGAAATTACGCCCTCTCACAATGAGAAAAAAACTCCAGTTGACCCTGTCCTTCCCTTAAGAGCTGAAGTAGATAATACTGAAAAGATATATAATCAAAGATAAAGATTTCAACACATTTCCCTGTCCTGTTGGGATTAGGATGATAATTATCCTTTACAGATTCCACGTGCAGAAGAGGCTTTGCCATTTATGTATGTTAGTACCAGTCCTGTTACAATGAGGATTGCCTGTATAGCACAGAAATGTGTTGGCTGATTTTTGCTCATTTTGTAGATTTGAATTCAGTTTTTTTGACACAATCAAACACAGAGTATTGAGCCAGGCTACGATGAAGCCTGCCTGACTCTAACTATAATGGGCTCACAGAAACTGGCTGGTCATCATTTCAATGAAAATCACAAAGAGTGTAATTAAAGTGTATTTATTTGAGATATAACCTAGTTCAGTATCACAGCAAGTTCCTTTTCTGTATGTTTTTTTCCGCTGCATTTGTAGTTTTACCCATTAGCAGATTACCCGTTGTTCATGAACTTCTCTGTTCATTGCCTGAAAGCCTCCCTAGCCAAGTCTAGAATCTTGGTAGCCTTAGATGCAAAGTGATCTTGGATTTGCAATTATTGATTATTGTCCATTGGGAATTAAAAATCTGCATCTTGAGGGAGTGATTCAGAGGAAAAGATGAACTTGAAGGGCCAGGAGTGGCACACAAGCATGTAATCAACATGTGTAGGATTGCTGTGTTGGGCAAGACTTTCATGAACCTGTGGTCAGGGGATTGGATTGGGAAAGCAGGCTCATTCTCAGGGAGGAATGTTAAATAAAGCAGCTGCAATCTCCACTCTTCAATCAAGGTGCCAAACACAAAAGGAATGAGATAAATCTGAGCTGTTCTTTAGCATTCACATTTACACACACTTTGCATTCTTTGTTGATTTGGAAAGTTCAGTTTAGAAGATTTTTTAGAACTGGCAAACAGGAATGGAACCAGAAAGCCTTGTCGATGTATCTGCTGATTTAGTTGAACACTTTGTTATTCAATCACTGAAATAACTCGTCTTAAAAACTGCTACAGTGGTGCTGGTCCTGTTGGTTCTCCAGCATGATGAGAGTGAAGAGAAAGGGACCAACAGCAAAGCCTCCATGTTAAAAAATAAACAGAAAATGTTGAAATGCTCAACAGGTCAGTTAACATCTTGAAATGAAGAAATAGGTTTGTTCTTGGATTGACATTGTTTATTCTGCACAACCTCGGTGTGCTTAATTCAAGTTGTGGATTGGGAGCACAGGCTATTTGGTAGGACAGTTGAGGAACAGTGGAATACTTTCAAAGAGATTTTTCACAGTGCTCTACAAAAGTATATTCCAGTCAAAAGTAAAGACAATCAGTGTGGGGAGAGCCAGCCTTGGATAACTAAGGAAATAAAAGATGGTATCAAATTAAAAGCTCGTGTACAAAGTCGCAAAGAGTAGTGGGAATCTGGAGGATTGGGAAAACTTTAAAAAGCAACAAAGAAAAACCAAACAAGAAATAAGGGAAGGGAAGATAGAATATGAAAGTAAATTAGCACAAAATATAAAAACAGATAGCAAAAGTTTTTATAAATATATAAAGTGGAAGAGGGTGGCTAAAGTCAACGTAGGTTCCTTGGAAGACGAGAAGGGGAAATTGATATTGGGTGATAAGGAAATGGCTGAGGCATTGAACGACTATTTTGTGTCAGTCTTCACCGTGGAGGACATGTCTAATATGCCAAAGAATGATGTTTTGGACGAAATGGGAGGTGAGGACCTCGATAAAATCACTGTCACTAAAGAAATAGTGATGAGCAAACTAGAGGGCCTAAAGGTAGATAAGTCCTCTGGTCCTGATGGGATGCATCCCAGGGTGCTGAGGGAATTGGTGGAGGTTATAGTAGATGCGTTGGTAATTATTTACCAAAATTCTCTACACTCTGGGCAGATCCTGGCGGATTGGAAGACAGCAAATGTCACGCCACTTTTTAAAAAAGGATGTAGGCAAAAGACAGGCAACTATTAGCTAGGAAAATGCTTGAAGCTGTCACTAAGGAATAAATAGCGAAACATTTAGAAAGGAGTGGTTTCATTAGACAGACGCAGCATGGATTCAGAAAGGGCAGGTCCTGTTTGACAAATTTACTGGAGTTCTTTGAGAACATAATGAATGAAATGGATAGAGGGGAACAGGTGGATGTCATATACTTGGATTTCCAGAAGGCGTTTGATAAGGTGCTGCACAAGAGACTTATAAATAAGATACGGATGCATGGAGTCGGAGGAAGTGTATTGGCATGGATAGTAGATTGGTTAACCAATAGAAGGCAGAGAGTTGGTATAAATGGGTGTTTCTTCAGTTGGCAGTCAGTGGTGAGTGGGGTGCCGTGGAGGTCAGTGCTGGGCCGGCAACTGTTCACTATTTACATTGATGATTTGGAAGAAGGTACTGAGTGTAGCGTAGCAAAATTTGCTGATGACACTAAACTGAGTGGAAAAGCAAATTGTACAGAGTATGTGTAGAGTCTATGGAGGGATATAGATAGGTTAAGTGAGTGGGCCAAGGTCTGGCAGATGGAATACAAAGTTGGTAAATGGGAGATCATCCACTTTGGAAGGAATAATAGAAGAGCAGATTATTATTTAAATGGTGAAAGATTGCAGCATGCAGTTGCGCAGAGGGACTTGGGAGTGCTTGTGCATGAATCACAAAAAGTTGGCTTGCAGGTGCAACAGGTTATTAAGAAGGCAAACGGAATGTTGGCCTTCATTGCTAGAGAAATTGAATTCAAGAGCAGGGAGGTAATGCTGCAACTATACAGGGTACTGGTGAGACCGCACGTGGAGTACTGTGTGCAGTTCTGGTCTCCATACTTAAGGAAGGATATACTGGCTTTTAAGGCAGTGCAGAGGTGGTTCACCAGGTTGATTCCAGCAATGAAGGGGTTAACTTATGAGGAGCGATTGAGTCACCTGGGACTATACTCTCTGGAATTCAGAAGAATGAGAGGGGAGCTTATAGAAACATACAACATTTTGAAAAGGATAGATAAGATAGAAGTAGGAAAGTTTCTGTTGGTAGGTGAGACTAGAACTAGGGGACATTGCCTCAAGATTCAGGGGAGAAGACTTAGGACAGAGATGAGGAGAAACTGTTTTTCCCAGAAAGTGGTGACTCTGTGGATAATTCTCTGCCCAGGGAAGCAGTTGAAGCTTCTTCACTAAATATATTTAAGATACAGTTAGATAGATTTTTACATAGTAGGGGAATTAAGGTTTATGGAGAAAAGGCAGGTAGATGGAGCTGAGTTTATGGACAGGTCAGCCATGATCTATTTGAATGGTGGGGCAGGCTCAATGGGCCGGATGGCCTACTCCTGCTCCTATTTCTTATGTTCTTATGTTTTTCATCATAACTGAGAAGAGGTAGAGGTACAACAAGTCATAAGATCTGAAAAAGAATATGGGACAGTGGGGATGGTGGAGGAAGAAGGAGAAAGCAGAATGAAATGTCTATATGGAGCAGGAGAGTTTAGATGGCTAAAGGGGTGATCTTGCAAGTGAAAAAGATGATGGGTTAGAAGAATGGAGATAAAATTGTCAGCAGCTATGGGGCTGCAGGTATCTTCTACAGAATGTATCTTCTCCAATTCCATTTACCTTCTCTCTTCCCTACACCCTCTGAGTTGCAACAACTGTCAGCCTTTCCACATTTGTTCACTCTCCTGCCACAGTTATTTCTGTGAGCCTCTCCCACAAAACTGCTCTTGTTCATTTCTTATGTACTAACAGTTCAAGTTACAAGTACTTCTCATGATCAGAACTCTGAAATAACTTGGTGACTGCCTGATTTAAAAGAAAATCCACTCAGCTCATACTAACTGTCAAGATGCTGAAGACAAAAAAAAAACTGTTTGAATATTTTTAAATAGAAGTCTTAGAACCAGATGTTAGATTTTGCCATTTGTTTCTGAACTGCAAAGAATTTCTTTTTTGGAGTTGCAAACCACTTGAAAAGAAGTGACCTCCTGATTATTCCAAAGTCATAATGTAATTTTTAAAAACACAAGTAAAGGCTATGAAAGTCCTCTACTTTCCTCGTTGAATGACATACCAAAGGCTTCAAAGAAGGCTCTTTAGTTGTCCTTATGGAGGCAGCCTTGAAGCAATTAAAGGTTATGAAATTCATAATAAATCAGCAACCGTGAATGGTGACCCCATATCTTGCTATCAGCATTCACTGCTGTTCTTTATGAACCCACTGGGTATAGTGCATGCCATTTACCAAATCAATGTCAGCAAGTCATCAAAATTTCTTTGATAGCACATGGATAGATTTCATTTTCTGCTGCCTGGATTTGTAATTGCTCCGGTACCATTGGAACTGTAAGTTGGTGCAGATCAGCTAGATCTGGAAAAACATCGCAATTGTTCCGTGATCCTCATACAGAACAGTGAAACTGGCCAAATAACAGCAGGATAGGTTCTGTATATCATCACCTTCCACAACCCCTCCCCCCCCCCACTGATCATGTTGTCTGTGACACCTATCACATTGTCACCAGAACTACAAAATGACCAAATGTCTGTAAATAGTAGGGTCTTCAACTAGTCTTTGCTTAAATGGAGCTGCTCACTACCTCCTGGTCAGAGAAGAGTGGGAGAAATGTTCTACACTTGTTAATAGATAAGATTTGTTCATATGTTCACTGATTTTGACCATTTTTGTGAATTCATCAAGCTTTTTGCCGCTATGTGTTCAATTAACATCACTGACCTCCAAGGCAATCTCCACTACTGCCGAACCATGTCGGTTCTAGATCTTATCCTAGGCACATAATCTCTCCAGCTTCAAACTTCTGTCACATAGATTTCAACAACAGTTTGAGAAGCAGCAGCCCTATCAGTAGTGCTATTGTCTATGATGTTGACATCGTTCATATTTACAGCGACTAATTAGCCTATCAATCTGTATGTCTGTGGGATGTGGGGGGAAACCAGATACTTGGAAATCCACGCAGTTACAGAGAGAACATACAAACTCCATGAAGATAGGAATGGGAAGTCAGGATTGTACCTGGGTCACTGAGGCTGTGAGGCAGCAGTTCTAGCAGCTACACTACTGTGCTGCCCATTATCTAAGATGCTGACATGCTCTTCCTGATTCTCTTATTTTGCATAACACTGGTAAAATTAACATAGTTCAGCATTTTTCTGTTACAACTGTTTATTTCCACCCTTAAATAAAGCCATCTGCTTTTACTGCATGTGACCCATACCATGCACAATTTTTCACTCCACTTGAGCCAAAGCTATTATTAGGACAGGATTTATCCATCTCCTGTTAGTGATTCTTTCTTAATGTTACAATGCCCTGGCATGCAGGAAAGGAAAATGCCATGATGTTACTGACTTGTCAAAGAGCTACAATCCCTCAAACCACTGTGATGTGTCTTGAATGTTAGACAGACTTTACTAGCAAAGTCAACAAGATTTTCATCTTTATTGACCAACACTGGGCCCAGGTTAACTTATGGAGAAGACAAAAACCTTGCTGCCTTCAGCCAGCAGCAAATGTCATCAGGTGGTTCCCAACCTTCACAGAGTGTTTCGACCCATAACCACGACACTCTCCAGTTGGTGAGCCAGCAGTGGTGGCCAAATCACTGCCCATCTGCTCTTGGCTTCCAGCTTCCCTCCTTTCGTCTACTCCAAATCCAACAAGAGGCTTGTTCTGCCTCTTCCCCCATCCTACGAGTTGCTTGTTTTTTGCTCCTTTCATCCAGGCCTAGAGCTGACAACAACCGCCATGCTGATTTGGCTGGGAAACCTCTGCAGCCGATCTCCGCAGGGAACAACCATGTCTTTGCACTCCTGCACTAAGGGCTGGTACTTCAAGGCCCTTCTCTCGTGGTCTTCTTCTCATCCCTCCTCCCACAGCACAGTCAGCTCAACTAGAATTATTTTCCCGTCTTCAGTTGACCACAGTACAATGTCCGGGCGTAGGGTTATGTGCACCACATCCGGGAACTGCAGCCTCCTTCCCGCATCGACCCTCATCTCCCAGGACCTGGCCGTTAGCAGCAGATTGGGCTTTGGTTGTTTGGTTATGAAAAGCCTGGCTCCCTCTTTGAGGAAGGCGATGGCCTTCCTCAAATCTGTGCCAGCCGTCCTCTTCTTGCATCTCTCTCGCTCTAATGTGTCAGTAAGAGCTAGAAGCACCTTATCATGGCGCCACCTAAACAGTCCTTGAGTTAGAGCTGTTTTACACCTGGACAGTATATGAGCCAGTGTCTCCTTTTGACCACAGAGCTTACAGTTCGGGTCCTCTCTTATCCCCCATGTGTACAGATGTAATGGTGAAGGAAGGATGTCATACACGGATCGCAAGGGGAAGGAAATGCAGAAGGGCTCCAGTCTCCATAACCTCTGCCCATGAGATCTTGCGCTTCGGCAGATCCCATTTTGTCCAGGCACCCTGGGACCCTTGTTCCACTGCCTTTGACATCCGCTTCTCTTCCTCATGGATCTGTACTTCTGCCTGTACCATGTCTCACCTGTTCCTTATGCTTGCATTTCTCTACTACTGGAAGTGGACTGAGCTGAGGCCTTGCCACCCAACACAAGGGTTGCCGATGATATCTCGCAGCTTCAGAGAACACACTGCCTGCTCCACAGCTTTGTTGACTGCCCACTTACGCCCAGATCTGGTTGTAATGCCTGCCTGATTTACCAAGGCGTCATTGGAATCTCTCAAGCTTAATAAGGCTCTGCATTTTGCCACCTTGAATTCCTCCACAACAGATGACAGGGAAAGCTGCAGTTGCCTGGATCGAATATAGAGGCCCACTGTAGGGAAGTTTGGGGGAACTCCCAACCATCTCCGCAGGTGCTTGTTGGTTTTCCTCTCGATGCCCTCTACGGCAGTCGTGGGGAACTCATAAAGTGTGAAGAGCCAGAGAAGCTTGGGTAAAAGACCGTATTGGTATAGCCGGGTCTTGAATTTACCGGGAAGTCCGGATTTGTCGATGTTCTTCAGCCATTCGTCTGTCTGCTTCACAGCATTGGTGACATTGGCCCCATCTGTCAGTGACACATTAAACCACTTCCCCAAGCATTTTATCAGGTTATCTTCGATGGAAGGGGTGACCTCACCCTGAACCTGGAGGCTAAACTTGCTAGTAACTTTGCCCTTTCTGATCACCACATACCTGGACTTCTTGGCCTTGAAGGACATCCTCGCCCAAGTGGCTACATTGTCCAGTGTTTCCAATACCTAGCTTGCTTGGACATGTGACACAGTTGTTATAGTGATGTCATCCATGAACCCTCGTAGAGCGTCAGGCCACGGGTTACATCTTCTGCTGCTGATATTAGGAGGTTCATTCCCATGATAAATAGGGTGGGGGAGATGGTGCACCCTTTTAGAATTCCCTTCTGGAGGTCCTGCCAACTAGTTGTGAAATGGGCTGATGTAAATCTGAGTTTGAATCCTCCAAGGCAGCTTGTGATCATGTCTCGAATAGCCACTGGGATGTAGTAGTGGTCAAGTCCTTCTAGGATGAGGTCATGTGGAATAGACCTGTAGGCGTTCATGAGGTCTAACCAGACAACTGTTAGGTTGCCTTTTTTCTGCTTGGCCTCACAGATCAAATAGCTAATCATTGAGGTGTGTTCCAGACACCCCGAAAAGCCTGGATTACCGCCTTTCTGGATGAATGTGTTGATATAGCGGTTCTGCGTCATGTAAGAAGTCGGCCTTCTTGCGAGCACAGAAAAGAAAATCTTACATTCCACATCCAGGAGAGAAATTGTCCTAAACTGGACAATTGTGGAAGAAACCTCTTCCTTTGGAATAAAGCATCCTTCTGCCAATTTCCAACTTGATGGAATAGTACCTTTGGCCCAGATCCTTCTCATGACCTTCCACAGCCTCCGAAGAAGTTTTGGGCATTTCTTATGACCTTATAAGGTATGCCGCTTGGGCCTGGGGCAGCTGATGCTTTAGCCTTCTGGATGATGTCCTGGATTTCCTGCCATGTAGGCTCCTTCACATTCAGCTCAATTGATGGTTTTTCCGGTCTACGCACAGTCCGATTGGTTCCTAGTCCCTGATCTCTCCGTGGGTCACTGTGTGCCTCCTGCAGGAACTCCTCTACCTCTGGCTTTGAGCTGGATAGTATACCAGATTTTTGTTGGCCAAGAAGGGTCCTGGTGAAACTGAATGGATCTCTCACAAACTGCACTCGCCTGTTCTCTTTCTTCCTTCTTTGCTGTCGCAGATGTTTCACCCTCCAGAGTTTGTACAGCTTTTCCTGCAGCATACTGGTTAAGTCCTTGATACCTTCTTTTTCGGCCAGTGAGCTGGTTTTAAACCTCTTGTTGAGTGCCTTTAACTCACCTCTCAAGTGATGAATCTCCCTTTCCCTCCTGTTTGGTTGCCGCAGTAACTCAGGCTGGCTTCTCCGCTCCATTGGGCCAAATCGTTCCTTAGCTAGATTGTACGCTATGGCTGTGAGTGAGTCGATCTTTCTGTGCACTGGACATGCTAAGGCAACTTCCAGGATGCTATCTAGATCATCGAACTGCATCCAGGCGATGTTGTCTGACGATCTAGGCTATTTGATCCTGTCTTTCCTTGATGAATGGATTGGGGTAGCGGAAGAGGAACTCATTTGGTCTGTTGTTTGGTGCTGAGGCAACTCAAGTGCAGAGAGATCTCCAGCTCTGTGGAGTGCTTCCTTGCTGGAATTCTCCTTCGTCAGACCAGACACTAAGACTGTGCGCTGCGCTTGGGTCACCATTGATCCACATCTAGACCTGCTCTGGTGTACCTTGAGCCCTCTGATGTTTTTGCAGACTTTCCCATAATGACACCTTACCGTGAATTCCTCTCCGGTCAGTGTTGTTTGCTTTAGCTTCCTTGTAGTCGTGTTTCCTGTCCTGGCCGTTGCCGGTAAAACCGTCCCGTTGAGTCTATCACCCTCCCCCCCCCCGCCTTGGGAGACTCTGGGGGTATTGCTCTTCGTGTTCAATCGTAGTTTGAGTGGTGCCCTCTTGCGAGTGCTGCCCACAAGGTTGCTAGCCTTGTGAGCCCGTGCCAGTCTTTCCTGGAGGTCAGCTGTCTCTCCAGCGTTACCGACCTTCCTCGGTTGCCATCCAGTCTTTCCTGGAAGCCACTGGTGCAAACCAGAGATTACTTGTTACATACACCTGTTAGGGTGCAATGATATCTGTACAAACGGTTTACTTTGTTCAGTGCCATATTTCAATAAGTTATTTCTGCAAGTTTGCAGTCACTTTTAAAATATTTCAGAAGTTACTAAAAAAGGCAATATGGGGAGAAAAGATGAGGTACGAAAGTAAGCTAGCCAAGAATATAAAGGACAATAGTAAAAGCTTCTTTAGGTATGTGAAGAGGAAAAAATTAGTTAAGACCAAAGTTGGGCCCTTGAAGACAGAAACGGGTGAATTTATTATAGACAATAGACAATAGGTGCAGGAGTAGGCCATTCAGCCCTTCGAGCCAGCACCACCATTCACTGTGATCATGGCTGATCATCCACAATCAGTACCCTGTTCCTGCCTTCTCCCCATATCCCTTGACTCCTCTGTCTTTAAGAGCTCGATCTAACACTTCCTTGAAAGCATCCAGAGAATTGGCCTCCACTGCCATCTGAGGCAGAGCATTCCACAGATCCACAACTCTCTGGGTGAAAAAGTATTTCCACAACTCCATTCTAAATGGCCTACCCCTTATTCTCAAATTGTAGCCTCTGGTTCTGGACTCCCCCAACATCGGGAACATGTTTCTTGCCTCTAGCGTGTCCAATCCCTTAATAATCTTATATGTTTCAATCAGATCCCCTCTCATCCTTCTAAATTCCAGTGTATACAAGCCCAGTCGCTCCAATCTTTCAACATATAACAGCCCCGCCATCCCGGGAATTAACCTCGTGAACCTCCACTGCACTCCCTCAGTAGCAAAAATGTCCTTCCTCAAACTTGGAGACCAAAGCTGTACACAATACTCCAGGTGTGGTTTCACCAGGGCCCTGTACAACAGCAGAAGGACCTCTCAACTCCCCTTGTTATGAAGGCCAACGTGCCATTAGCTATCTTCACTGCCTGCTGTACCTGCATGCTTACTTTCAGTGACTGATGAACAAGGACACCTAGATCTCGTTGTACTTCCCCTTTTCCTAACTTGACACCAATCAGATAGTAATCTGCCTTCCTGTTCTTGCCACCAAAGTGGATAACCTCACATTTATCCACATTAAACTGCATCTGCCATGCCTCTGCCCACTCACCCAACCTGTCCAAGTCATCCTGCATTATCTCAACATCCTCTGCACATTTCGCATTGCCACCCAGCTTTGTCTCATCTGCAAATTTGCTAATGTTACTTTTAATCCCTTTTATAATCCCTTATATAATACTTTTATGGGAACAAAGAAATGGCAGACGAGTTGAACAGGTACTTTGGATCTGTCTTCACTAGGGAAGACACAAACAATCTCCCTGATGTAATAGTGGCCAGAGGACCTAGGGTAATGGAGGAACTGAAATAAATTCACATCAGGCAGAAAATGGTGTTGGATAGACTGATAGGACTGAAGGCTGATAAATCCCCAGGGCCTGATGGTCTGCATCCCAGGGTACTTCAGGAGGTGGCTCTAGAAACCGTGGACGCATTGGTAATCATTTTCCAATGTTCTATAGATTCAGGATCAGTTCCTGTGGATTGGATGGTAGCTAATGTTATCCCACTTTTTAAGAAAGGAGGGAGAGAGAAAACAGGGAATTATAGACCAGTTAGCCAGACATCAGTGGTGGGGAAGATGCTGGAGTCAATTATAAAAGATGAAATAGCGGCACATTTGGATAGCAGTAACAGGATCGGTCTGAGTCAGCATGGATTTACGAAGGGGAAATCATGCTTGACTAATATTCTGGAATTTTTTGAGGATGTAACTATGAAAATGGACAAGGGTGAGCCAGTGGATATAGTGTACCTGGACTTTCAGAAAGACTTTGATAAGGTCCCACATAGGAGATTAGTGGGCAAAATTGGAGCACATGGTATTGGGGATAGGGTACTGACATAGATAGAAAATTGGTTGGCAGACAGGAAACCAAGAGTAGGGATTAACGGGTCCCTTTCAGAATGGTGGGCAGTGACTGGTGGGATACCGCAAGGCTCGGTGCTGGGACCGTAGCTATTTACAATATACATTAATGATTTAGATGAATGGATTAAAAGTAACATTAACAAATTTGCAGATGACACAAAGCTGGGTGGCAGTGGAAATGTGAGCAGGATATTATGAGAATGCAGAGTGACTTGGATAGATTGGGTGGACAGATGCATGGCAGGTGCAGTTTAATGTGGATAAATGTGAGGTTATCCACTTTGGTGGTAAGAACAGGAAGGCAGATTATTATCTAAATGGTGTCAAGTTAGGAAAAGGGGAAGTACAACGAGATCTAGGTGTTCTTCTTCATCAGTCACTGAAAGTAAGCATGCAGGTACAGCAGACAGTGAAGAAAGCTAATGGCATGTTGGCCTTCATAACAAGGGGTGTTGAGTATAGGAGCAAAGAGGTCCTTCTGCAGTTGTACAGGGCCCTGGTGAGACCACACCTGGACTATTGTGTGCAGTTTTGGTCTCCAAATTTGAGGAAGGACATTCTTGCTGTTGAGGGAGTGCAGTGGAGGTTCACGAGGTTAATTCTTGGGATGGCAGGATTGTCATATGTTGAAAGATTGGAGCAACTGGGCTTGTATACACTGGAATTTAGAAGGATGAGAGGGGATCTGATTGAAACATATAAGATTATTAAGGGATTGGACACGCTAAAGGCAGGAAACATGTTCCCAATGTTGGGGGAGTCCAGAACCAGAGGCCACAGTTTAAGAATTTTGAATGGAGTTGAGGAAAAACTTTTTCACCCAGAGAGTTGTGGATCTGTGGAATGCTCTGCCTCAGAAGGCAGTGGAGGCCAATTCTCTGGATGCTTTCAAGAAAGTGTTAGATAGAGCTCTTAAAGATAGTGGAGTCGAGGGATATGGGGAGAAGGCAGGAACGGGGTACTGATTGTGGATGATCAGCCATGATCACAGTGAATGGCGGTGCTGGCTCAAAGGGCCGAATGGCCTACTCCTGCACCTATTGTCTATTACTATGAAGCAACAGATAGAATGAGTCAAAATTTTGTTAAATAGCAAATTTATGATAATGATATTGGTTGAGGAATTACCAATCAGCAGTTATCGGTGTTTGTGTTTGCTTGCATATGACTTTGGATTTAATCAAAACTTACTTCACAGTAATCCACCATGAAAGTAATTCCGGGTACAGGAAAAGGAAGATGATATCTTATTACTACTTTGCTAAAGAGATACAATCTCTCTACAAACTTATAGGTGCCAACTCTGTGAATGGATGTCAGATTTCTATTAACAAAGTTAACAGAATCAATTTTCACCTTTATTGGCCAACAAAAGCATAGATCCCACCTCTAAAACCTATTCAATTTTCATGCTATTAAGAGACAATCCACTTAGCCCAGACTAACTCTCCAGATGGTGAAAACAGATATTTACTTATTTGAACATCTTTGTGTGAAAGATCAGGAACCTAATGTTGGATTTTGCCACTTGCTTTCTTAAGTTACAAGGAATCCTTCCCAATAAGGCACAACAAGCCTCAAACACAGTAAGCCCCACTAATGATCAGCACCCTAGAGACTGTACACCTGGAGGCTGCTTTCATTGTCACCGGAGACTTTAATCAAACGTCACTGACTAAAGTCTCTCCGAAGTTTTGTCAACACATCCAGGTGAGCACACAGGGAGATAGCATACTCGACCACTGCTACTCTCCCTTCCGCAACACTAACAAGGCGCTCCTCCGTCCACCATTTGGGAAGTCTGACCGCTCCTCCATCCTGCTTGTGTCCCTGTACAGGCAGAAGCTGAAACAAGAGGTGGCCATAGTTAAAACCGTCCACTGTTGGTCTGACCAATCAGTCTCCATGCTACAGGACTGCTTTGGTGACATAAACTGGAATGTCTTTCGTGATGAAGATGCCTCTGAGTTCACGGAGGGGGTCATGGGCTTCATCCAGAAGTGCATCGAGTATGTTGTTCCCCAAAAGTGCGCACTGCACTCACTGCACAAGACAGAGCTTTCACCGCTTGTAACCACCAGCAACTCAGGATATGCAGCTTCGTTGTATGCAAAGTCATCAAGGCAGCAAAACAACAATACAGGGACAAGATCCAGACACAACTCTCCACCATCAACACACAGAGCTTATGGCAAGGTCTGCACACCATTTCAGACCTGAAAGCTAAATGCAGTAGAGCTGCCAACATCGCTGCCTCTCTCCCAGATGAGCTAAATCTTTTTTACGCTTGGTTTAATGGTGCCAACACTGAGCTCCTGAGAAGAGCCGCCAATGCAACCTGCACCTTGGTCATCTCTGAGGCAGAAGTACACAGGTGTTTCCAGTGAGTGGACAGCCACGAAGCTGTGGGACCTAATTATGACATGAGTCTCTATTGTGGACTGAGAGTGTGAAGGGGGCAGGGAGGTGGGAACCATAGTTGGGGAAAAGGGAATGGAGAGGGAAGAAGCAGGAAATACTAGATAGACATTCTGTAATGATCAATAAACCAACTGTTTGGAAAAAAATGACCTTGCCTGATATCTCAGGGCTGTGGGTGTCTGCACACCCGCCCTTGACACTTCTTCTCTGCCACCCACAGAACTCCCCCTCACCATTCCCAACATCCAGCAATATAGGACCCTCGTCAGACCCCACTTGGAGGACTGTGCTCACTTCTGGTCGCCTCACTACAGGAAAGATGTAGAGACCATAGAAAGGGTGCAGAAGAGATTTACAAGGACGTTGCCTGGATTGGGGAGCATGCCTTATGAGAATAGGTTGAGTGAACTCGGCCTTTTCTCCTTGGAGCAACAGAAGATGAGAGGTGACCTGATAGAGGTGTACAAGGTAATAAGAGGCACTGATCGTGTGGATATTCAGAGGCTTTTCCCCAGGGCTGAAATGGCTAGCACGAGAGGGCATAGTTTTAAGGTGCTTGGAAGCAGGTACAGAGGAGATGTCAGGGGTAAGTTATTTTACGTAGAGAGTGGTGAGTGCGTGGAATTGGCTGGCAGCGGCGGTGGTGGAGGCAGAAACAATAGGGTCTTTTAAGAGACTCCTGGATGGCTACATGGAGCTTAGAAAAATAGAGGGCTATGGGTAAAGCCTAGGTAGTTCTAAGGTAGGGACATGTTTGGCACAGCTTTGTGGGAAAAACAGCCTGTACTGTGCTGTATGTTTTCTATGTTTCTATCCTTTGCTGCCCCTGGACTTACATACTTGTTCTTTGCTCTACAATGACAAATACAGTACTATGCAAAAGTCTTAGGCACCCTAGCTATACTGCATATGTGCCTAAGATCTTTGCACAGTACTGTATATGTATTTTTTTAACAAATTAAGTAAGTAATGCAAAAAGAGAGCAAAAATAATGAGTAGTGTTCATGGGTATTTTGTCTATTCAGAAATCTGAAATCGGTGGAAGGGAAGAAGCTGTTCCTAAAACTATGTGTCTTCAGGCTCCTGTACCTCCTATCTGATGGTAGTAATGAGAAGAAGGCACCTTCAGTGTGGTGGGGTCCTTAATAATACAAACATTTGTAGATACCATGCCTTCTGAAGTTGTCCTTGGGGACGCTGGTGCCCATAATGGAGTTGGCTGAGTTTGCAACCCACTGCTCCTGTGCAGTAGTCTCTCCCGACCAAATCTCCTCAAACTACTAATGAAATATAGCCACTGGCATGCTTTCTTTGTAATTGCATCAATATTTTGGGTCCAGGATAGATTTTCTGAGATGTTAACTCTCAGGAATTGAGTCACATTGAGTCTGACCTGGGTAGCTTGATGTACACTCAGCCAAATACTTCCTTGAAGCCAAAGCCAGTCTCTTTCATGTCACCTCTGAAATTTAGCTCTTTTATCTACTGTGACAGCACCTGACAAATGCTCAGATATGTCCTAGTCTGATTTGGCAAATTATCCCACAATCAATCAACTGTCAATCATCAATAAAGTGATGGATCAATAGTGCCACCAAAATCATACTTTCTCTTCAGTTGGCTCTTGATGGCATCACAGTATTGGATGAAAGAGCTAAATTTCAGAGGTGAGGTGAGAGACACTGTCTTTGACATCAAAGCGGCATTTGACTGAGGGTGCAAAAAGCAACTCCGGTCAAACTTAAAGGAATTGTTGTGTTTGTTGGTGATCAAACACTGAACATTACTGCATGAGTTCCTCAGGACAGCATCCAAGGCTCAACATTCAATTGCTACATCAATGACTTTACTTCTGTCATAAGGATAGGAATATTTACTGGCAATTTCACAATGCTTGGTTCTATTTGCAGTTCCTCTGCAAATGAAGCTGTCCAGACCTGCATGCAGTGAGACTTACACAACATCTAGTCAGAGGCTGGTAAGGATTACACAAAAGGTCTAGGTAATAATCATTTCTGAGAAGATTCTAACCATTTACCCTTGATATTCAAAGTTATTACAATTTCCAAGTGGTCCACCAGCAACATACAGCACATCATTACCGACCAAAAATGTAACTGAACCAGCCACATAAATAAATGAAGCATTAGAGGATCCAGACAATTGTTCCTGGAATAAGGAACTGCAGTCCATGGAAATGTTAAGAGTTTGAAACTGCTTTATTTTGAATTGAAGGCTGCGAGGAGCTTTGATAAAAGTATATAAAATGATGAGGCTGGTGACTAGTGAGAGGCTGTTTTCTTTGCTGAAGGAGTGGTGACAGATATCAAATAAAGCCAAAACAAATTAAAAGAAGAGAGACAGATGAAGAATGTTTTTATGCAGTATGTGTCTGGAGTCTGGAATGCACTACCTGTAGGAATCAGGTTGCAATGTGGCATTTAAGAAGTATTTGGTGAAGCAGATGGTGGATGGAGAAAAGGCTGGTCAGTGAAACTAGAGAATTGCTCTGGCAGAGAGCTGGAGCAGGCATGATGAACTGAATGATTTCCTTTGCTGTAACCATTCTGTGATTCTATGGTAAGAACAAGTCAGTTGCTGGGTACACTGAACAGAGTGACACCTGAAAACTTTTTCAATATCTGTAACACTCAAATCAGGAAAGGGATGGAATGCTCTCCACTTGTCCAAATGACACAGTTCCAATGAAACTCATAAATCCTCAAACCATCTGGGACAAACATTCAAATAATTCACACTGCATCCACACAACTAAGGCATCAATCATCTACAACAAGGACTGGAGTTATTCTTCCAGGGTACTTATACAGTAGGGTGGCAGGGTGGAGATGCCTCTCTACCAAAGAAAGAGTAAGGCACTCCTTCCCTCTGTTGGCCTGCAGATCACCCTTGAGCAGGGTATAGCACCTGCTTAGCCCCCCCCCCCCGCCGATCAGAGTCCCATGAAGCCATGGGAGCAGCTGGTCTATATCAACAAGTCCTGGTTATGTGACCACTGATGCCAGGCAGACAATCTCTGAAGATTATCGATAATGACTGAGGTTACCATCTTGCAAAGACACTGCCCAGAAGAAGGCAATGGTAAACCACTTCTGTATAAAAATTTGCCAAGAACGATCATGGTTATGCAAAGACCATGATCACCCACATCATACAACACTGCACATAACAAACTTTTACTGTACCTCTTAAACCTGTGACCTCTACCACCAAGAAGGATAAAAATCAGGTTCACTTCCAAAAAGCTCATTATCCTGATGTAGAAATATATGGTCATTCATTTTCATTGGGTCTAAATCCTGGAACTCACTTGAACTCATGGCTTTGTGGGAGTAACTTCCCTAGAAGGTCTTGAGACATTCGTATAGAGAATTCATCACCATTGTCTTGAGGGGTGTGGCATTAAGAATGGACAATAAAGGTTAGCCTTGACAGTGATGTCCTTATCCCATATAGTGCATTACTAAATAAACAATACAAATACCAGGCATTGACTGACTCCATCTAGCCTAAATGATTTCCCTTGGCATTTTGAAACATCAAATTCTCCATTCCTCCATCAGCAGTATCAGATGTTTAACTTGCTGCGTAGCTTGGTATATATGCACTGCAAGGGCAGTAGACTGGCACTTTGCAGGATAACAGGAAATATTGCTTGTTACTCTGACACATGTGAGATTGATTCCAAGGCAGCACTGTCCTGCTTTTGGCATCTATGCCCTTGTTTCTATTTTCATGCCCATGTAATATCACCACGAGAATTTTTTCATCATACGAGGGATGATTGATAAGTTTGTGGCCTAAGGCAGCGGTCCCCAACCACCGGGCCGCAAAGCATGTGCTACTGGGCCATGACGAAATGATATGAGTCAGCTGCACCTTTCCTCATTCCCTGTCACGCACTGCTGAACTTGAACATAGGATTGCCAACTGTCCTGTATTTGCCAGGACATCCCATATATTGGGCTAAATTGGTTTGTCCCATATTTCCCCCACTAAGGTAGAGTGTTCCTATGAAAACTTTCATGCCGAAATGGCGTGAAGTGAAGAAGCAATTACATTAATTTATATGGGAAAAATTTTTGAGTGTTCCCAGACCCAAAAAATAACCTATCATAGTAAATAACACATAAAACAGAAAATAAATAACACTAACATATAGTAAAAGCAGGAATGATATGATAAATATACAGCCTATATAAAGTAGAAATAATGTATGTACAGTATAGTCGGGAAGATGAGGGAAGAACCGATTTGTGGAGAAAAATTCGGCACGTACGTGCATGTGCACACAGGTACACACGCAAGGCTTCATGGTCATGGTAGTCTTTTGGGGTAAAGTGTCCCGGGATTTTAACTGCTACTTTTGTCCCGTATTTGGGAGTGAGAAAGTTGGCAACCCTAACTGTAAAAGACATGTTGAGGTGAGTTTAACCCTATTTAAAGAACACTCCACCCCCACCCCCCAGTCAGCCGGTCCCCAAAAATATTGTCAACATTAAACTGGTCCGCGGTGCAAAAAAGGTTGGGGACCCCTAGCCTAAGGTAAAAGGAGTCAGTTTTAGAAAACCTAGCACATTTATTTTTCAGTATAGTCCCCTCCTACATTTACACACTTAGTCCAGCAGTCGTGGAGCATACGGATCCCTTCTTTGTAGAAGTCAGCGTCTTGGACCTCCAGTAAATGGTCCACAGCAGGGGTGATTCATAAGTTTGTGGCCGAAGGTAGAAGGAGATGAGATATACAGCTCTTGTTACGTGCACATGCAGTTCAACTCTTTGAGTGATTATGAAGAAAGTTTGAAGTTAATAATTCATCTCCTTCTACCTTAGGCCACGGTTGACATTTCAAGCCAGGACTGGAAAAACAGATGAAAAGTCAAAGAAAAAAGGTGGGGGGAGGGGAGGAAGAAGTACAAGGTGGTACATGATAGGTGTAACCGGGAGGGTGAAGAGGCAAACTAAAGTGCTGGAAAGTTGACTGGTGAAAGAGATAAAGGGCTGGAGAAGGGTGAATCTGATAGGAGAGGGTAGAAGACCACAGAAGAAAGGGAAGAAAGAAGAGCACCAGAGGGAGGTAATGGGCAGGTAAGGAAATAAAGTGAGAATGGGAATGGGGGTATGGTGAAGGGGGGGCAATTACCAGAAGTTTGAGAAATTGATGTTCATGCCATCAGATGGAATATAAGGTGTTGCTCTTCCAACCTGAGTGTTGCCTCATCGTGGCAGTAGAGGAGGTCATGGACTGACATGTCGAAATGGTAATGGGAAGTAGAATTGAAATGGGTGGCAACTGGGAGATCCCACTTTTTCTGACAGACTGAGCATAGATGCTCAGCGAAGTGGTCTCCCAATCTTGAGCCAGACATCTTACTGCAAAACTTAAAGCTCGTAGTCATCTCTGGCGTGTTATGATACAAGTCAGCTAATGCTTAGCCCCTCAATTTAACATAGAACATAGAATAGTACAGCACAGTACAGGCCCTTCGGCCCACAATGTTGTGCCGACCCTCAAACCCTGCCTCCCATATAAGCCCCCACATTAAATTCCTCCATATACCTGTCTAGTAGTCTTTTCAACTTCACTAGTGTATCTGCCTCCACCACTGACTCAGGCAGTGCATTCCAAGCACCAACCACTCTCTGAGTAAAAAACCTTCCTCTAATATCCCCCTTGAACTTCCCACCCCTTACCTTAAAGCCATGTCCTCTTGTATTGAGCAGTGGTGCCCTGGGGAAGAGGCATTGGCTATCCACTCTATCTATTCCTCTTATTATCTTTTACACCTCTATCATGTCTCTTCTCATCCTCCTTCTCTCCAAAGAGTAAAGCCCTAGCTCCCTTAATCTCTGATCATAATGCATACTTTCTAAACCAGGCAGCATCCTGGTAAATCTCCTCTGTACCCTTTCCAATGCTTCCACATCCTTCCTATAGTGAGGTGAACAGAACTGGACACAGTACTCCAAGTGTGGCCTAACCAGAGTTTTATAGAGCTGCATCATTACATCGCAACTCTTAAACTCTATATCTCGGCTTATGAAAGCTAACACCCCGTAAGCTTTCTTAACTACCCTATCCACCTGTGAGGCAACGTTCAGGGATTTGTGGACATGTACCCCGAGATCCCTCTGCTCCTTCACACTACCAAGTATCCTGCCATTTACTTTGTACTCTGCCTTGGAGTTTGTCCTTCCAAAGTGTACCACCTCACACTTCTCTGGGTTGAACTCCATCTGCCACTTCTCAGCCCACTCCTGCATCCTATCAATGTCTCTCTGCAATCTTTGACAATCCTGTACACTACCTACAACACCACCAATCTTTGTGTCATCTGCAAACTTGCCAACCCACCCTTCTACCCCAACATCCAGGTCGTTAATAAAAATCATGAAAAGTCGAGGTCCCGGAACAGATCCTTGTGGGACACCACTAGTCACAATCCTCCAATCTGAATGTACTCCCTCCACCACCACCCTCTGCCTTCTGCAGGCAAGCCAATTCTGAATCCACCTGGCCAAACTTCCCTGGATCCCATGCCTTCTGACTTTCTGAATAAGCCTACTGTGTGGAACCTTGTCAAATGCCTTACTAAAATCCATATAGATCACATCCACTGCACTACCCTCATCTATATGCCTGGTCACCTCCTGAAAGAACTCTATCAGGCTTGTCAGACATGATCTGCCCTTCACAAAGCCATGCTGACTGTCCCTGATCAGACCATGATTCTCTAAATGCCTATAGATCCTATCTCTAAGAATCTTTGCCAACAGCTTTCCTACCACAGACGTAAGGCTCACTGGTCTATAATTACCCGGACTATCCCTACTACCTTTCTCGAACAAGGGGACAACATTCGCCTCCCTCCAATCCTCCGGTACCATTCCCATGGACAACGAGGACATAAAGATCCTAGCCAGAGGCTCAGCAATCTCTTCTCTCGCCTCGTGGAGAAGCCTGGGGAATATTCCATCAGGCCCCGGGGACTTATCTGTCCTAATGTATTTGAATAACTCCAACACCTCCTTTCCCTTAATATCAACATGCTCCAGAACATCAACCTCACTCATATTGTCCTCACCATCATCAAGTTCCCTCTCATTGGTGAATACCGAAGAGCAGTATTCATTGAGGACCTCGCTCACTTCCACAGCCTCCAGGCACATCTTCCCACCTTTATCCCTAATCTGTCCTACCTTCACTCCTGTCATCCTTTTTTTCTTCACATAATTGAAGAATGCCTTGGGGTTTTCCTTTACCCTACTCGCTAAGGCCTTCTCATGCCCCCTTCTTGCTCTTCTCAGCCCCTTCTTAAGCTCCTTTCTTGCTTCCCTATATTCCTCAATAGACCCATCTGATCCTTGCTTCCTGAACCTCATGTATGCTGCCTTCTTCCACTTGACTAGATTTTCCACCTCATTTGTCACCCATGATTCCTTCAGCCTACCATTCTTTATCTTCCTCACCGGGACAAATTTATCCCTAACATTCAGCAAGAGATCCCTAAACATCGACCACATGTCCATAGTACATTTCCCTGCAAAAACATCATCCCAATTCACACCTTCAAGTTCTAGCCTTATAGCCTCATAATAACCAGTAATGTGATATGAGACTGTAAAACCAGTCTCATATCACAGTAATAGTAACATGAATTGTTTAAGACAAATTTTGATAAATCTAGGGAAATTGTTTGATAAGTTTATAGAAAAGGCTGATGCCAGGAATGCGGTGGATAGATAGATAGATATTTTATTGATCCCAAGGGGAATTACAGTGTCACAGTAGCATTACAAGTGCACAGATATACAAATATTAGAAGAGAAGTAAGAAAGAATTTTAAAAAGTACCTGTTATAATAAAAAAAAATGGGTGTCATCTATGTTGATTTTTAGAAGGCATTTGGAAAATTCCCACAGAAAATGCTGGTTAGTGAAAATTAAAACCCATAGCTAAAAAGTTGGTTGACAGACAGAAAATAGAATGTCGCGGTAATTTTGTTAAACTTAACAATGATGTTCCTAAAGAATCTATGAATGGACCTTGCCTGTACTGATATATGTTAAAAACTTCTATATGTGTGCATAGAGTAAAAGTTCAGATGATGATATCCACACTTTAAAAATGTGACAAATGGTAAAGAGAATAGCAATAAATTACAACATAAGTGGAGAGAAATGAGCTAGGAAAGTTGACACTTTTTGGCAAAAAGAATGAGAAGAGACAATACAATCTAAAGAGCTCAGTTCTGATTGGTATGCTAGAACATATAGCCCTGGACATATACGGACATTGATCTTTGAAATCAACAGGGCATATGGAAAGACTGCTTAGTCATGCATATCGGATCGGATTCTGAGCTGCATAATTAAAGGCATAGGGTACAAAGGTAGGGAAATTAGGCCAAGTATGCTCACAGCACACAGTGCCAGAGACTGTGTGTGTGTGTGTGTGTGTGTGTGTTTAGAGCTTGCACATTCTCCCTGTGACTCTGTGCAGTCTAGTTTCCTTTCACATCCCAAAATATGTTGATTGATGGGGTAATATGCTACTGGGGCAAGTGAGTGGCAGAATCTGAGGAAAGTTTTAGATTATTGTCATTTAGAAATGCATGCATTAAAAAATGATACAACGTTCCTCCAGAATGATATCACAAGAAAAACACAGGACAAACCAAGACTAAAACTGACAAAACCACATAAGATATAGTTACAACACTGCAAAGCAATACCATAATTTGATAAAGAGCAGACCATGGGCACGGTAAAAAAAAGTCTCAAAGTCCCGATAGACTCATCTTCTCATGTAGGCGGCAGAAGGGAGGAACTCTTCCTCCCTGCCATGAACCTCCAAGTGCTGCCAACTTGCCGATGCAGCACCATTGGAAGCACCTGACCACAGTGGACTCTGAGTCCGTCCGAAAACTTCGAGCTTCTGACCAGCCCCTCAGACACAGCCTCTCTGAGCACCACCCTCTGTCGAGCGCTTCGACCCCGCCCCAGCCGCCGAGCAACAAGCAAAGCCGAAGACTTGGGGCCTTCCCCTCCGGAGATTCTGGACCACAGTAGCAGCAGCAGCAAAGCAGGCATTTCAGAAGTTTCACCAGATGTTCCTCTGTGCTGTCACGTCCATCTCCATCAAATCAGGATTGTGCACGGCACCCTGCTTGACAAATAACAGACATCACCACCGGAGTGGCTGCTGCGAGCTATGTTGCACCGCCATCTTCTCCTCCCGCCGTCTAAGAACTGAAGTTGCTGAGAATCTTGGGGAGAATAAAAAGATGTTAAGATTAATGTAGGATTAGTTGATGGGTTGATAGTCAGCATGGGTTGAAGGGCCTGTTTCTACATTCTAAGTCTCTGTGACTCTATGACACAACCACAAGTGGTTGTGAGGCAAAGTGGTTGTATCCAGAATCCACTGCTTATAAGGGTGGTGGAAATAGGAAAACAGAATTAATCAAAACTTTCAAAGGAGTTGGACAGGTACATAATATGGTGAATTATGGGAAAGGAATTAACATAATAAGATTGCTCTTGGAACCATCGTGAACATTGGAAGCAAGCAGCCTTTTTCTGTGCCATAATAATTTTAATCAAAGTATACTTTAATTGAAAATCATTGTTATTTGTACTTTCCAATGCTTTAAATATAGTAAAATAATAGTAAAATAAATCTGCTCCATTGTTCAAATCCTTAAACTGTTCAACAACATTGAGCTTTTGAATTTTGTTGGCTCACAGTGATTTCCAAAATCGGATACATCATGTCATTAAAGACACAGTAAGCATGTGTGGTTGCTGGCTGTGTCATTCATACTGAGTCCCAAAACAACATGACATTCCAAAGAACAAAATTCAGACACCAGTCAAGTATCATTTGGAGTAGTCAGACATATTGGTAAAAATCCACAGTGGCATAAAACATGCAGCCATTTTGCCACATACAGTGAGTAAATGCATCACATTTTCCCTTAGCACTATCAATTTTGTGAATCAAGCTCTTCTTATAATCTGTGGATAGTGTGGTGACTAACAGATTTTTCAAGAAACTGGAGCTCAATAGCCTTTTCTTTAAGGGTGTATGTAAGCCCAGGGCCAACCATAATGCTTCTGTAAAAGCAAACACATTCTGTTGGAGAATTTTTCAATTTGTAATTACAATATTTTGAAAGCATAACAGAACTTGTAAAGTTGTGAAGTCGACCAACTATTGCTGAGGAGACACCAAAATGATGCATTTGATGGCACCTTAGGTTAGATTATGGTCAGAACATGAGACAGGCCATGCCTGATTGAGGCATTTGCAACAGTTGGTTAAGCTTGATGAATTCCAATTCAAAGAGTCTTTAGTACTACTGCAGGCATTTTTTCTTAAATCTAGGCTACATTGCAAGTTTTCCTCCTACAATATGCTGCCCAAGTAATATCCTTTCAATCAGTAATGTTATGAAACAGAACGATGTTGTAATCAGAGTTGATGATCTGGAATCTGAGCTTTAAACACTGCAATGTATCAGGGAGGGGAAGAGTTTTCTGGATACTGGGTTTCAGGAGTCATTTACACCTATTAGATTAACTACTTCAAATTCGGTCTGTGGTCAGAGACAAGACCATGTAACTTAAAGTGAGACAGGTAGAGCTGAAGAGCCTCAGTCCTTGCTTGTCCAACAGGTCTGAGACTCTTGCTATCTGTACAGATAGACGTGGGGCTTTGTAAGATTGATGAGCAACTGAACTGTGGCACTTTGGTTCAGAAACCTATTCCTGAGGGAGGAGAGAAGAGAAATGTAGTTGTGGTTGGGGATAGCATGGTCAGGGGAATAGACACAATTCTCTGTCACAAGAATCAAGAGTTCTGAAGGCTGTGTTTCCTGCCTGGTGCACAGGTCTGGAACATCTCATTTGACCTGCTCAGGAGTTTAGGGTGGGAAAGCAAAGATCCAGTTACAGTATTTTGGTCCATGTGGGCACCAACAACATGGGAAGCACAAGGAAAGAGGTTCTGCTGAGGGAAATTGAGCAGCTGAGATAAAATTAAATTGCAGAACCAAAAAGGTAATAATTTCTTGATTGCAAATTGGCACATGGTTAATAAGATCAGAGAGATGAATGTGTGGCTCAAAGATTGTTGTGGGAGAAGTGAGTTAGAATTTGTGGGACATTAGCACCAGTACTGGGGGAGGAGAGATGGGATAGACTCTATCTGAACCATGCTGCGACCAGGGTTCTGGTGAATCCCGTAACTGGGGCTGTGGGTAGGACTTCAAACTAAATAGTTGGGAGGGGGTTGGTTCAACAGCTTGGGAAAGTATGGAAAAAGTAAACTGAAGGAAAGTGCAAGAGAAGTTCCGGAAATCTCCAGAATAAAGAATAAGACAATAAGTTTTGCAAAAGGTAATCATTTAACTTCAGGCCAACTGGAGACAAAATTGAGAAGAAGGGTATTGAATATAGGACTGAATGTGTTATATTTGAATGTATGCAGTATACAAAATAAGGTAGATGAACTTATAGCACAGTTAGAAAGTGGCAGGTTAGAAATTGTAGAAGTTGTGGTTGAAAGATCACAGCTGGGAGCTAAAGATCCAAGCATCTATTGAAAGGAGGCAGGTAGGCGGAGGGAATTGGGTGGTTCTGTTGGTAAAAAATGAATTCATATCCTTAGAAAAAAGTGACATAGGATCAGAAAATATAGAATCCTTGTGGATAAAGTTAAATAATGACAAGGGTAAAACGACCCTGATGAGAATTATATACAGGCTCAAAAACAGTAGCTAGGATATGGGACACAAATTACAACAGAAGATAGAAAAGGCATTTATAAAGGGCAATGTTATGATGGTCTTGGGGGAATTTCAATATGCAGGTAGATTGGGAAAATCTGGTTGGTAATGGATCCTAAGAGAAAGAATTTGTAGAAAGCCTCCAAGAAAAGGCAGTTCTGGATTTGATGTTGTGCAATGAACCAGATTTAATTAGGGAACTTGAGGTAAAGGAACTCTTAGGGGCCAGTGATCATATATGATAGAATGTACACTGTAGATTAAGAGCAAAAAACTAAAATCAGATGTAATGATATCACAGTTGAGTAAAGATAACTAAATAACAGAGGAACTGGCTGTTAGGGTGTATTCTGGAGTTATGCAATATAGCAAATATTAATTTCAACAGGAACCAGTCTTCAGACCTGAATGTGAACTGTAATTGAATTTAAAATGCGGCTCAGAACAACAGTCTTTCCTGGAGCTGCAGACAGGCAGGGGTGCAGTGCTGCTGGAGCTCACCGGAGCGTCGCTCTGGCACCTCTGTAAAAAAAAAAGTCAAAAGCAGGGAATATAACAGCAGCCGCATATTAAATAGAGGGAATTTTACAGAAGCGGGGTTTGGGGAGATGGGGTGGTGGCTGGTGGGGAAAATACCACTAATAACATTAGGATATTTGATCGTTTTTGGTGAAATCCTGGAGCTGTGACTGTTTTGTGAAATTCCTCCTCGCTCAGCCCATTGTCCCAGCATTCCCTGCTGTAGCCTCCTGCCATTTCACAGATCCCCAGTCTCTCTCCAGCACTTGCTGTTTGAGCATTGTTCACTGAGAAAATAAGAATCTTAGATTTTTTGAAAGTGGCATGTCGCTTGCCGAAGTGGGCCGTAAGGTTGGTAAGAACGAATCGAGTATTCACACAATAAAGCAGAAAGAAGCTGAAATTCGTGGCAGTGTTAGTGCTACCCCTACAATGGCAAAAATAGTCTCTCTGGTTCGTGATAAAGTGCTTGCAAAGACTGAGCAAGCATTAAGTGTGTGGCTAGAGGACATGTCCCTGTTGATGGCAAAATTATGCGTGAAAAAGCAGTTAGCCTGTATGAGCACTGTTGTTTAGGGGGTTGAAGAGAGCGAGAGGGAAGACTGTAAGGCTAGTAAGGGATGGCTGGCTCGCTATGTAAAGCACTGCAGCCTCAAGAACTACAGATGAGGGGAGAATCGGCATCGGCAGGTGTACCAAGTATCCGATTATGGAGCTGATCGAAGTACACGCTTGAAGTCTCTCAGAAAAAAAATCGTTGATCACAAACTAACAAAAGCTCACACTGCTGCTCTAAGTGTTAAAAATATAGCTAGTGAAGATGCTCTTGGAAAATTATGTGACACCATGAATGCTTCGCATCTAAAGGCAACTTGTTCAATATTTCGTTCTGCATATTATTTAGCTCAGAATGACAGACCATACTCTGATCACTTTGGCTTATAGGAACTTCAAAAAAAATGGTATTGACATTGGAATTGGACTGCATTCCTGCACTAGTGCTACAGAGATAATTAATCACATAGCCATTAATATGAAAAAGAAAATTTGCCAGCATATCAAGCAGATAAATGGCAATTTTTTGTTCTCATTGATGAATCAACAAGCCTGAGCATTAAGACTGCCCTAACGTTTATTTGAAATGTAAAAGTGATAAGGAAGCTGATCCCCATTTTATGTTTTTAGATCTAATTGAACTGCCTGATTAGAAAGCTGCAACTATTGCTAAGCATCTATTGAACTGTCTCAATAACCATGGGTTTGATGACTCTTACTTGAAACAGAACCTTGTAGCATTTGCTAGTAATGGGGCGAGCGTAATGCTTGGTGTCAAATCTGAAGTTGCTACAATTCTCTGATGTGATAATTTGGCACTGTCTTAATCACAGATTAGAACTTGCAGTAGGTAATTCGGTGAGAGAAGTTCATGGAATAAATCATTTTCAATCATTTATGGACAAATTGTACTCTGTTTACAGTAGATCATCTCTAAATCAAAAGGAACTCTCTGAACGTGCCTCTCAACTAGGACAACAAATTTGCAAAATAGGCCGTGTTCTGGGCACCAGGTGGGTAGCTAGCTCATTTTGAACAGTTTCAGCAGTGTGGCAAAATTATGAAGCCCTGTGTTTTCATTTTGAAATAGCAATGAAGGATGAAACAAGATCTGGGAGTGAACAGAAAAACCTATGAAGGTCTGTTGAAAAGACTATCTTCAGAACGGTTTCTATTGGACTTGGCTCTAATGTATGGCACGTTGCATGAACTTGGTTTACTGTCAGAGTGTTTACGGAAATGCACTATTATGATTGTTTATGCAGACAAATTGATCCAATGGAGCATAAGATCACTGCATGGACTGAAAGAGCAACCTGGTACAAAAACTCTAGAAGCTCAAGAGGCAGTTGAAAATGGGAAGTTTGGAGAAATTACCTTAACAAGCAATAACAAAATTGTCTCCATTAATTATCTACAGTTTCTTACTAGTCTTATAAACAATTTGCAGCACCTTATGTTCATGGCAACATCCTTGAAAGGATCTCAAACTTCTAAACCTCAAAGTATATATAAGTCCCTGCTAAATGAAATGTGTGTCCTTGATAAAGATAACTGACCTGCTGAAATACCGCCTAATTATGGAGAAGCTGCAATATCATCTCTAAGAGGTTTAAGCTTTCTTCTTCCTCTGTAATAAGTGCCTTCAGAGATTATGTGGAGGATCATGGATGCCGCATCCCCCAAGATTTACGCCCATTACTGAGCTGTTCACAAGTTATTCCTATTAGTACTGCTGAGTGCGAGAGAGGATTCAGTCACATGAACTTGTTAATAACAACACGCACAAGAAATCTCATAAATCATGTATCAGCGCTTATGTTTGTTAAACTACACGGACCTCCTCTAGTTCAGTGGAATCCTGAGCCATATGTCACATCATGGCTGTGGTACCACAGATCAGCAGATGATACCAGGACAAGAGTTGCTTCAGACCCCCAAACACATATTACACCTGACCCTTTGTGGAAATTATTGTGAAACTTCTCATTGGTGGCATTTGGTAAGTAGGTAATTACTTTTAAATTGGTAAAATACATGATTACCATCTTTTTCTTTACTTGTTTAATAATTATATTTTATGATAATTAGTGAGTGCAACTGTGCAAAACTTTGTCATATTATTAAATTAAGTATAATATGTTTTATTGTACCAGTTATACACTGAAATGTAGTGATAGGCTATAATCTTGTAAATGTCTTAACTATCTCTATATTTCTGTGGAGCTCAGGAATTCATATATTTCTTTCATCTTGGTTTAGCGCTTGACATTATAAGAAGCCCTATTCATATACATATGTCACACCCAATTTGTGTACCAGCTCATTACATGAATGGGGCAAGGAAGTTGCCCAGTACATGAAATGAGCAGGTACACAAATTGGGTGTGACATATATAGAGAGAGGATATAGGAAATGGCAAGCATTTTGTCAGCTCCGGCACCTAAAAAAAATAGCACTGCACCCCTGCAGACAGGGATTGATTGCAAACCCATTCACCTGAGATGTCTGCATATGTATGAATGCAACTAGAGAGACAGAGGTGATTAACACTGACTTTGGGTGTTTTGGTGTGATTTGAATTTGAATTTGTGTGTTGGCAGGATTTGAAATTATGTGTAACTCGAAGGAAGCATTATGAATGCCTTGTAACCAGAGAAATTGTCCTGATGTTACCTTTGTTCTTTAACATATAAAATATGATGAAATATTGGGTCAGGAGGCCTCTTCTTCCGAGACTGTCTTGAGTACGATGCCTGCTTATGTGCGGAATAAATACTTCTATATCACCAACTTCAGTGTCTCCCGGTGACCTCGTTCACAGTCACAACACTGGCCAGAATTGATTGGTAGCAGGGATGATGGTAGAGGAGCACTGGCTGGAGTTTCTGGAAGACACAGGATTGGTTCATCTGAAAGAAAAAGAAGCATTTTAAAGAGAGGATAAGACAACCGTGGCAGACAAGGGAAGTCAAAGTCAGCATAAAAACAAACAAAATAGCATATAATATAGCAAAAATTAGTGGGAAGACCATAAAACATTTAGCCCATTGCATCTGCTCTGCCATTTCATCACAGCTGATTTATTACCCCTCTCAACCCCATTCTCCTGCCTGTTCCCTGTAATCTTTGATGCTCTTACTAATCAAGAACCTATCCACTTCTGCTTTAAATGTACTCAATCCCTTAGCTTCCAATTAATTCCATAAATTCACAACCCTCTGACGAAAGAAATTCCTCCTCATCTCAGTTCCAAATGAATGTCCTAGATTCCTGCCACTATAGGAAACATCCTCTCCAAAAAGCCTTTAAATATTAGATAGGTTTCAATTAGGTCTCCCCTCATTCTTCTGCAGACCCAGAACCATCAAATGCTTCTCATGTATTAACCCTTTCATTCCAGGGATCAGGTATTAATATTAATATTAATATTGAAGTAGTAAAATGGATTCAGCAGTGGCTGGATGGGAGATGCCAGAGAGTGGTGGTGGAAAACTGTTTGTCAGATTGGAGGCCGGTGACTAGTGGTGTGCCTGAGGGATCTGTACTGGGTCCAATGTTATTTGTCATATACATTAATGATCTGGATGATGGGGTGGTAAATTGGATTAGGTATGCAGATGATACTAAGATAGGTGGAGTTGTGGATAATGAAGTAGGTTTTCAAAGCTTGCAGAGAGATTTAGGCCAGTTAGAAGAGTGGACTGAAAGATGGCAGATGGAGTTTAATACTGATAAATGTGAGATGCTACATTTTGGTAGGACTAATCAAAATAGGACATACATGGTAATTGGTAGGGCATTAAAGAATGCAGTAGAACAGAGGGATCTAGGAATGATGGTGCATAGTTCCCTGAAGGTGGAATCTCATGTGGATAGGGTGGTGAAGAAAGCTTTTGGTATGCTGGCCTTTATAAATCAGAGCATTGAGTTGGGATGTAATGTTGAAATTGTACAAGGCATTGGTGAGGCCAAATTTGGAGTATTGTGTACAGTTTTGGTCACCAGGTTATAGGAAAGATGTCAACAAAATAGAGGGAGTACAGATTAGGTTTACTAGAATGTTACCTGGGTTTCATCACCTAAATTACAGAGAAAGGTTGAACAAGTTGGGTCTTTATTCTTTGGAATGTGGAAGGTTGAGGGGGGACTTGATAGAGGTATTTAAAATTATGAAAGGGATAGATAGAGTTGACATGGATAGGCTTTTTCCATTGAGAGTGGGGGAGATTCAAACAAGGGGACATGAGTTGAGACTTAAAGGGCAAAAGTTTAGGGGTAACATGAGGGGGAACTTCTTTACTCAGAAAGTGGTGGCTGTGTGGAACGGGCTTCCAGCAGAAGTGGTTGAGGCAGGTTCGATGTTGTCGTTTAAAGTTAAACTGGACAGCTATATGGACAGGAAAGGAATGGAGGGTTATGGGCTGAGTGCAGGTCGGTGGGACTAGGAGAGAGTAAGAGTTCGGCATGGACTAGAAGGGCCGAGATGGCCTGTTTCCGTGCTGTAATTGTTATATGGTTATATTCAGTGAACCTACTCTGGGGCCTCTCGATGGCCAACACATCCTTTCTTAGATAATGGGCTCAAAACTGCTCACCATACTTTATAAAGGCTCAGTATTATATCCTTGTTTTTTTTATATTTTAGTCCTCTCAAAATTAATACTAACATTGCACTTGGCTTCCACAGAAAGCAACTAAAAAAGCAATATGGAGAGAAAGATGAAATATGAAGGTAAGCTGGCCAATAATATAAAAGAGGATACCTATTTTGTTTAGATGAAGAGCAAAAGAAAGGCAATAGTGGACATCAGGCCACTGGAAAATGACGCTGAAGAGCTACTAATAGGGAACAAAGAAATGGCAGACAAATTGAGTAAGTATTTTGCATCATTCTTCATTGTGGAAGACACCAGCCACATGCCAGAAATTTGCGTGGCAGGGGCAGAAGTGAATGTTGTTGTTATTACTAAGGAACAAGTGTTTGGGAAGCTTAAAACTCTAAAGAGAGATAGATCACTTGGACTAGGTGTACTATATCCCAGCTGAAGTTAGCTGAAGAGATTGTAGAGGCATTAGTAGTGATCTTTCAAGAATCACTAGATTCTGGAATGGTTCTGGAGGACTGGGAAATCATACAAGTCTCTCCACTCTATAAGGGAGGGAGGCAAAGAACAGGTTATTATATGCTATTTAACTTCACTTCAGTAGTTGGTAAGTTGTTAATGATGAGGTTTTGGAATACTTGGAGGCACATGATAAAATAGGCCAGTCAGCATGGTTTCCTTTTGGGGAAATCTTGCCTGTGTAATCTGCTGGAATTCTTTGAGGAACTAACAAGCAGGATAGACAAAAGATGTACTTGAATTTTCAGAAGACCTTTGACAATGCGCCATGTAAGAGGCTGTTAAACTAAACAGGAGCCCATGGTATTTACAGGATAAAAGATTAGTTGACTGGCAGAAGGGAAAGAGTAGGAATAGAATATAAGGGACCTTTTTTGGTTGGCTACTGCTGATTAGTGGTGTTTTGCAGGGTCTGCTACTTTTCATGTTATAACCTGGATGACAGAATTGATAGCTTTGTGGCCACATTTGTGGATGATACAAATAAAGGTGGAGGAGCAGGTAGTGTTCAGGAAGTAGGAAGCCTGCAGAAGGATTTGAACAGATTAGGAGAATGGGCAAATAAATGGCAGGTGGAATACAGAGTAGGGAAGTATATGGTAATGCACTTTGGTAGAAGCAATAAAGGCATAGACTATCTTCTAAACAGGTGCAAATGCAGAAATCAAGAGTTACAAAGAGTTATTCTAATGCAGGATTCCCTACAGGTTAACCTGCATTTGAGTCGGTAGTAAGGCAGGCGAATATTTTCAGTAGTGGGAGAGTTAAGAACTAGAAAGTACAGCTTCAGAATAAAAGGACATTCCTTTAGAACAGAGATGAGGAGGAATTTCTAAAGGCACAGCCATTGATTGCCGTAGATGGCCATGAAGTCCGAGCCATTGGATGTTTTTAAAGCAGAGGTTGAAAGGTTATGATTAGCAAGTGCATCAAACGTTATGTGGCAAAGGCAAGAGAATGAAGTTGAGAGGGAAAGTAAATCAGCCATGGTCAAATGGCAGAGCAGACTCAATGGGCCAAATAGCCTAAATCTGCTCCTATGTCCGATAATCTTATAGTCATGAGATTGGTCCCTGCACATGTATTTTCATTAATTACCCCTTCCTTTTCCTATTACTACATCTGTGATTATTACTCCTTGTCAGTTTCTAATTTTTAACATTAAAAGAAAATTGTTAAAGTAGGTACATTTATATTAGTTTGCTAGCATCACCGTAAACCAAACATTAGGTTTCCATTTGACAAGCAAGAATTTAATACAGATGCAATCATAAATTCACAGTAATCACATGAGATGGTGCATCAGGATATTGAAAAATGGGTGCTGTCTGGATGAAACCTAAACTTAGCGTCAGGGACTTTTGATAGAATTGTCAAATGGTACCTTGCATTAAAAGTATGCTGATATGCAGTAATTAATCAGATTTCATTTGTTCTGTTTTTGTAGAGAAATATACCAAGCAATTTTTCAAGTTTTCTGTAAATACCGGTGCTGTAATTCATCTGGAACAAATTGGCTAGGGATGTAACTAATTCTGGAGCAAAACGTATTTGGCATCATAATGCGTTATTGTTTGATTCCACAGTTTTTGCTGTATCCAGTACTCTCAGCCATTTCTTGATCTTGCGTAAAATGAGTAGGCTACAGACTGGCTTCTGTGGTGATGAGGCCCTCAAGAGGAAGCCAAGATGCACCTTTTACCCCAGATGTCTGTGGTTTGCTGCTGTGCCTTTTCATGTGTTAACTAAAAATATAATGTTTGCGAGTAGATGTTATTTAATGGAGAAGTAATGGATATAACAGCCTGGCACCAGAATTGACTGAAGAAAATACTGTTGAATAAGGTAAATGATTAACCAGGATTTTATTAAATGACACAAGGAGTCAAATGACCTATTTCTACTTATACTTAGATAGGGTGATACATGACCAGGAACAATGCATTAAATATTCATAAAAATGCTGGTGAACGCAGCAGGCCAGGCAGCATCTATAGGAAGAGGTACAGTCGACGTTTCGGGCCAGATTTAAAAGTGGGAGGGGGAGGTCCGAAATAATAGGAGAAGACAGGAGGGAGAGGGATGGAGCCAAGAGCTGGACAGTTGATTGGCAAAAGGGATACAAGGCTGGAGAAGGGAGAGGATCATGGGACGGGAGGCTGAGGGAAAAAGAAAGGGGAGGGGAGACCAGAGGATGGGCAAGGAGTTATAGTGAGAGGGACAGAAGGAGGAAAAAAGAGAAAGAAAGGAAGGAAGGGAGGGAGTACAAAGGGGAGGTGGGGCATTAACGGAAGTTAGAGAAGTCAATGTTCATGCCATCAGGTTGGAGGCTACCCAGACGGAATATAAGGTGTTGTTCCTCCAATCTGAGTGTGGCTTCATCTTGACCGTAGAGGAGGTTGTGGATAAACATATCAGAATGGGAATGGGATGTGGAATTAAAATGTGTGGCCACTGGGAGATCCTACTTTCTCTGGTGGACAGAGCATAGGTGTTCAGCGAAACGGTCTCCCAGCCTGCATCGGGTCTCACCAATATATAGAAGGCCGCATCGGGAGCACCAGATGCAGCATATCACCCCAGCCAACTCACAGGTGAAGTGTTGCCTCACCTGGAAGGACTGTCTGGAGCCCTAAATGGTAGTGAGGGAGGAAGTGTAAGGGCATGTGTAGCACTTGTTCTGCTTACAAGGATAAGTGCTGTGAGGGAGATCAGTGGGAAGGGATTGGGGGGGTGGACAAATGGACAAGGGAGTCACGTAGGGAGCGATCCCTGTGGAAAGCCGGGGGGGGGGAGGGAAAGACGTGCTTAGTGGTGGGATCCCGTTGGAGGTGGCGGAAGTTACGGAGAATAATATGTTGGACCCAGAGGCTGGTGGGGTGGTAGGTGAGGACAAGGGGAACCCTACTACTAGTGGGGTGGCGGGAGGATGGAGTGAGAGCAGATGTGTGTGAAATGGAGGAGATGCGTTTGAGAGCAGAGTTGATGGTGGAGCAAGGGAAGCCCCTTTCTTTAAAAAAGGAGGACATCTCCCTCGTCCTGGAATGAAAAGCCTCATCCTGAGAGCAGATGCAGCGGAGATGGAGGAATTGTGAGAAGGGGATGGCATTTTTGCAAGAGACAGGGTGGGAAGAGGAATAGTCCAGGTATCTGTGAGAGTCAGTAGGCTTAGAGTAGACATCAGTAGATAAGCTGTCTCCAGAGATAGAGACAGAAAGATCAAGAAAGGGGAGGGAGGTGTCGGAAATGGACCAGGTAAACTTGAGGGTAGGGTGAAAGTTGGAGGCAAAGTTAATGAAGTCAACAAGCAGCGCCAATGCAGTCGTCGATGTAGCGAAGGAAAAGTGGTGAATAGATACCAGTATAGGCTTGGAACATGGATTGTTCCACAAAGCCAACAAAAAGGCAGGCATAGCTGGGACCCATACAGGTGCCCATGGTTATACCTTCAGTTTGGAGGAAGTGGGAGGAGCCAAAGGAGAAATTATTAAGAGTAAGGACTAATTCCACTAGACAGAGGAGAATGGTGGTAGAGGGGAACTGGTTAGGTCTGGAATCCAAAAAGAAGCAGAAAGCTTTGAGACCTTCCTGGTGGGGGATGGAGGTATATAGGGACTGGACATCCATGGTGAAAATAAAGCGGTGGGGACCAGGGAACTTAAAGTCATTGAAAAAATTCAGAGTGTGAGAAGTATCACGAACATAAGTGGGAAGGGATTGAACAAGTGGGGATAAAACAGTGTCGAGGTATGCAGAAATGAGTTCAGTGGGGCAGGAGCAAGCTGAGACAATGGGTCTACCAGGACAGGTGGGTTTGTGGATCTTGGGTAGGAGGTAGAAACAGGAAGTGTGGGGTGTGGGAACTATAAGGATGGTAGCAGTGGATGGGAGATCCCCTGAGCGGATAAAGTCAGTGATGGTGTGGGAGACAATGGCCTGGTGCTCCTTGGTGGGGTCATGATCGAGGGGTAAATAAGAGGAGGTATCCGCGAGTTGTCGCTGTGCCTTGGCAAGGTAGCGGTCAGTATGCCAGACTACAACAGCACCCCCCCTTATCGGCGGGTTTAATGATAAGGTTAGGATTAGTGCGGAGGGAGTGGAGAGCAGAGCATTTGGAAGGAGTGAGGTTGGAATTGGAACAAGGTGTGGTGAAGCCAAGAAGCAGGATCTCCCAGTGGCCACATATTTTAGTTCCACATCCCATTCCCATTCTGATATGTCTATACATGGCCTCCTCTGCTGTCAAGATGAAGCCACACTCAGGTTGGAGGAACAACACCTTATATTCCGTCTGGGTAGCCTCCAACCTGATGGCATGAACATTGACTTCTCTAACTTCCGTTAGTGCCCCACCTCCCCTTCGTACCCCATCCCTTATTTATTTATTTCTCTATTTCTCTATTTTCTCCCTCTGTACCTCTCACTATAACTCCTTGCCCATCCTCTGGGCTCCCCTCTCCTTTCTTTCTCCCTAGGCCTCCCATCCCATGATCCTCTCCCTTCTCCAGCCTCATATCCCTTTTGCCAATCAACTTTCCAGCTCTTAGCTCCATCCCTCCCCCTCCTGTCTTCTCCTATCATTTTGGATCTCCCCCCTACCCCTCCCACTTTCAAATCTCTTACTATCTTTTCTTTCAGTTAGTTCTGACAAAGGGTCTCGGCCTGAAACGTCAACTGTACCTGTTCCTATAGGTACTGCCTGGCCTGCTGCGGTCACCAGCATTTTTTATGTGTGTTGCTTGAATTTCCAGCATCTGCAGATTTCTTCGTGTTTGCATTAAATATTCACTGTGGTTTTTAGACTGTTACTAATTCCGTTTCTGCACACCATTCCTCCGATTCAGCATCTTTGTCTAGCCTTTTACCTCAGTCCTTCCATCTGCTGAAATTTTCCTTCCTCTACACTTCTTAAAACCCATCCCTTTCATTGCAGCCAACAACAACAAACAACAGGAATTCTGCAGATGCTGGAAGTTCAAGCAACACACATCAAAGTTGCTGGTGAATGCAGCAGGCCAGGCAGCATCTCTAGGAAGAGGTACAGTCGACATTTCAGACCGAGACCCTTCGTCAGGACTAACTGAAGGAAGCAGTTTTGCAGCCTTAGGGTGTTCTTCATTATGATTGTCACCTCCCAGTAAATTACTGCAGGATATTGTTTAGCGTTGTTCAAATACTGAAGGATATGATTTCAAAGTTTAAAGTAGATGTGCAGGTTAAGTTCATTTTGCAGAGAGGCAATAGATGCCTGGGACGGGCTGCCAGAGGTCCTGATGGAAACAGATAGAACACAGAACAGTACAGCACAGGAACATGCCCTTTGGCCCACATTCTTGAGCTAAATCAGCTAAAAGGTAAACTAAAAAACCTCCACAAACTAATCCCTCTTACCTATACAATGTCCATATCCCTCTATCTTTCTCACATTCATCTGCCTATCTAAAAGTCTCTTAAAAGCCTCTGATACATTTACCTCTACCACCATACCAGGCAGTGCATTCTCTCAGATATAACAGCATTAAAAGGCTTTTAGCATGGCACATGAATATGCAGGAAATGGGAGGGTTATGGATCATGTGCAGGCAGAAGATAAACGCTGCCCGCATTGCCAATGGTGTTTAGGGTAGCAATAAAGGTCCTTCATCTCCGTTTGTAGAGAGGGATTCTTCATTGCTGGTTCCGTAACAATTGTTAGCCCTAGTCAGGGTTGTTGCCCTTAGCTGAACCTCCGAAGCTGAAGGACCAGTGGACCACTCTTAGTCTGGCCTCTACCCTTTGAGCTGTTTGGCATGGGTGACCCTACCAAGAGCCAAAACTCAAAGCCCTGACTCCAGCCAACAGAGCTCTCTGGCTCATTGAAGCATGCAAGCCACCAAACCCTATGACAAGGTTGTAGCCCTCTTGGAGGGCAGGCAGAAGAGATGAGGTTTAAATTGGCATTGTGTTCAGGACAAAGGCCCATTCCTGTATTGTACGGTTCTCGTTCTACCCTTGACCAGGTGTCTCTGTGGTAAAAACGATATACAGATCAACAGGTTTACTATACACCATTGGGATAGATCTGTAGAGTCTCGCAAAAGCAGAGGTGGAGGAGTATGCCTCATGATCAATGTTTCTTGATCAAACATATCAGTGCTGTCCCAATTCTGCTCACCAGACCTGGAATATGTAGCAGTTAAGTGCCATCCATTTTACCTACCACGGAAGATTTCCAGCATCATTTTGGTAGCAGTATACATTCCACCTCAGCCCAATGTCTATCAGGTTTTAGATGATCTGAGCAATGGGATCAACATGCACCCAAACGCCTTCACCATCATTTTGGGGGATTTTAACCAGGTCACTCTGAAAAAAAAATCACTAAGCAAATACCATCAACAGATCATTTGCAATACCAGAGGAAACAACACATTGGACCATTGTTACACCACCATCAAGAACACCTACCATGCTATTCCACACCCTCACTTCGGGAAGTCTGATCACCTGGCTGTACTTCTACTCCCTGAGTATAGGCAGAGACTGAAGACTGCAGCACCAGTAGTGAAGAACATGAAGGTATGGACAAGGGAAGCACAGGAGCACCTACAGGACTGCTTTGATTGGTGGACTGGACTGTATTCAGGGATTCATCTTCGAACCTGGATGAGTATGCTGCAGTTGTTACCGACTTCATTAAAACCTGTGTGATTGAATGTGTGCTATAAAGACTTACTGTACATTCCTAAACCAAAAGCCGTGGATGAACCAGGAGGTAGATCGTCTGCTGAAGGCTAGATCTATGGCATTCAAGTCTGGCGATCTAGGCCTGTACCAGAAAACCAGGTATGATTTGCGGAGGGCTATTCCAAGGGCGAAGAGACAATTTCGAACAAAGTTGGAGACGACATCAGATGTACGACAATTCTGGCCGGGTTTGGAAGACATTACTTCCTACAAAGCAAAACCCAATAGCATGAATGGCAGCGATGCTTCACTACCAGATGAACTCAACACCTTCTATGCCTGCTTTGAAAGGGAGAACACAACTACAGCTGTGAAGATCCCTGCTGCACCTGATGACCCTGTGATCTCTGTCTCAGACGCCGATGTTAGGCTGTCTTTAAAGAGAGTGAACCCTCGCAAGGCAGAAGGTCCCAATGGAGTACCTGGTAAGGCTCTGAAAACCTCTGCCAACCAACTAGCGGGAGTATTCAAGGACATTTTCTACCTCTCACTGCTACGGGCAGAAGTTCCCATATGCTTCAAAAAGGCAACAATTATGCCAGTGCCTAAGAAGAATAATGTGTGCTGCCCTAATGACTATCGCCTGGTAGCACTCACATCTACAGTGATTAAATGCTTTGAGAGGTTGGTCATAACTAGACTGAACTCCTGCCTTAGCAAGGACTTGGACCCATTACAATTTGCCTTTCACCACAATAGGTCAATGGCAGATGCAATCTCAATGTCACTTCGCACAGCTTTAGACCACCTGGACAACACAAACACCTACGTCAGGATGTTGTCATCGACTATAACTCAGCATTTATTACCATCATTCCCACAATCCTGATTGGGAAGTTACAGAACCTGGGCCTCTGTACCTCCCTCTGCAATTGGATTCTTGATTTCCTAACCCGAATACCCCAATCTGTGCAGATTGGTGATAACATCTCCTCACTGACAATCAATACTAGTGCACCTCAGAGGTGTGTGCTTAGCCCACTGCCCTACTCGCTCTATACCCATGACTGTGCGGCTAGGCATAGCTCAAATACCATCTATAAATTTGCTGACGATACAACCAATGTTGGTAGAATCTCAGATGGTGACAAGTGGGCGTACAGGAGTGAGATATGCCAACTAGTGGAGTGATGCCGTAGCAACAACCTTGCACTCAACGTCAGTGAGATGAAAGAGCTGCTTGTGGACTACAGGAAGGGTAAGACAAAGGAACACATACCAATCCTCATAGAGGGATCAGAAATGGAGAGAGTGAGCAATTTCAAGTTCCTGGGTGTCAAGATCTCTGAGGACCTAACCTGGTCCCAACATATCGATGCAGTTATAAAGAAGGCAAGACAGTGACTATACTTCATTAGGAGTTTGAAGAGATTTGGTATGTCAACAAATACACTCAAAAACTTGTATAGATGTACTGTGGATAGCATTCTGACAAACTGCATCACTGTCTGGTATGCGGGGGGGGGTGGGGCTACTGCACAGGACCGAAAGAAGCTGCAGAGGGTTGTAAATCTAGTTGCCTCCATCTTGGGTACTAGCCTACAAATTACCCAAGACATCTTCAAGGAGCAGTGTGTCAGCAAGGCAGCGTCCGTTATTAAAGACCTCCAGCACCTAGGACATGCCTTTTTCTCACTGTTGCCAACAAGTAGGAGGTACAGAAGCAGTGATTCAGGAACAGCTTCTTCCCCTTTGCCATCCGATTCCTAAATGGACATTGAACCCTTGAACGCTACCTCACTTTTTTAATATATATTATTTCTATTTTTTGCACAATTTTTCATCTATTCAATATATGTACACAGTAATTTAATTATTTGTTTGTTTTTCCTTCTATATTATGTATTGCATTGAACTGCTGCTGCTAAGTTAACTAATTCCATGACACATGCCGGTGATAATAAACCTGATTCTGATTCTGATCTTTGAAAAATAAGCATGAGTTGAGTTATATCGAAATTAAAGTAATATCCAGTTAATTTCCACCTTTAAGTGCCTAATTTATCCCCCTGTGATTTCTACTTTAGTCACAACAAAGTGCTGCTTTCAAATGTTCGGTACACTTACAGTCTAAAAATGTTTGTATAGTTCCCACTGCATTCATGCTATGTGTGCATAAAACCAGTAGAGGGCTCTGCTTAGCTCAGATTTGGAAAGAAAGTTGATGTTTATGTCGGACTGGTTCAGGTTTTACCTCCTTTCCTGCATAATTGTTCTTTCACTGTTAAAATTAAAAGCAATTTGATTCACACAAGAGTTTTATGAAGTGCTTGAAGCAACATTTTTTTTTGTTTTGACTTAAGATGGTCTGCACAACTTCCTGTGAGCTAAAAGCAACCATCATTTCCTTTGAAATTCATAGTTTGGCAGCTAGATTGACTGAATTAGCATTAAATCCTGGGTTGGAATAAAGTAACCAGTAAAAAAAATATAAAGCAGGCTTTGTTTTTGAAGTGGAACTTTTGCCTCAACTGTTAGAAGCATTTTTAAAAATAGCTCTAAATGGGACCTCAGAAACAAAGATTTTCAAGACTGAATTATGGTTTAATTCTGATACACGAGGGACATTTTCACATTTAGACCTTTAAGATGCAGTGAGGCTAAACCACAACCATGTTAGAATTTGGATCACAGCGTGGATTGTAAGGGGAGTGCAGAAAAACTACAAGTAGATATAGAACGAGTAAAGAAATGGCAGATGGAATAGGATATGGATGTCATACACATCAGCAGAAAAAAATAGAAATGCAGAGCATTTTATGAATTGAGCAAGATTGAAAGTTGTGGATATCTGAGTATCTTTGTACAGGAATCAGTGAAAAGAACAAGCAGCTGCAGCAAATGATTAGGAAGGCCGATGGTATACTAGCCTTTACTGCAAGAGAATTTAAGAATTTGTTCCGGTTGCATTGTGCCATATGAATGGATCTTGTTTTCCTCCCTAAGGAAAGATACATTTACAATGCAAGGTTTTGTCAGATTGATTCCTGGCGTGGATGAGGGCTTGACCTTTGAGGAGGTTTTAAGCAGATGGGACCTACACTCCATGGTCACTTTATTAGGCACACCTGCGTGTTAAATGGAAGTATCTATTTAACCAATCATGCTGCAGTGAACGCATACACACATGCAGACATGGTCAAGGGTTTCAGTTGCTGTTCAGACCAACCATCATAATGGGGAAGAAATGTGATCTAAGTGACTTTGACGGAAGTGATTGTTGATGCCAGATGGGGTGGTTTGAGTATCTCAGAAACTGCTGATCTCTTGGGATTTTCACTCACAGCAGTTCCTAGAGTTTACAGAGAATGGTGTGAAAAACAAAAGAAAACATCCAGTGAGCATTTGTACTGTGTTTGAAAACACCTTGGAAATGAGAGAGGTCAGAGGAATGGCCAGACTGGTTCAAGCTGACAAGAAGGCAACAGTAACTTAAATAACCATGCACTGCAACAGTGGTGTGGGGAAGAGCATCTCTTAGTTCACAACACACCAAACCTTGAAGTGGATTGGCCACAGCAACAGAAGACCATGAACATGCTTTTGAAACAAAGGGGATAACTTCAATCAACATCACTTTCCCCATCATTGGAATGTTCCTGCAACCAATGGACTCATCTTAAAGGACTCTTTATCTCATAATCTTGATATTTATTGCCTTATTTATTTATTATTATTATTTCTTTTTTCTCGTACTTGCACAGTTAGTTGTCTTATGCACTCTGGTTGAACACCAAAGTTAATCTGTCTTTCAGTGATTCTGTTATGGTTATTATTCTGTAGATTTATTGAGTATGCCAACAAAAAATGAATCTCGGGGTTGATAATATATCTACTTTGATAATAAACTTACTTTGAACATACATTCTGACTACTTTATTAGGTAGGAGGGTACCTCATACAGTGGCCACTGAGTGTACATTTTCAAGAGCTTAGTAGGATGAAAGATGTTTTTAAATTAATATAAAATACTTTGATAGGTCAGACAGGGTAGATGCAGGGATGATATTTCCCCAGGTAAGACTTTCTCGAACCGTGGGTCAGAGATTCAAAGTAAGAGGTTGTCCATCAAAGAAAATGGATGAGGAATGTCTTTAGACAGAGAGTGGTGAATCTGTGGAATTCATTGGTTGTGGATGCCAAATCATTGGGTATATTTAAAATGGAGGTCGATGGGTTCTTGATTCATAAGGACATCAAAGGTTATGGGGAGAAGGCAGGAGAATAAGGTCGAGATGGTTAATAAATCAGCCATGATGGAATGGCAAAGCAGACTCAATTGGCAGAATAGTCTAATTCTGCCCCTGTGTCTTCTGTTTAACAGTGATGAAACCCTCCTTCATTGACAGGGTAATGGTACCTCACAATTCTTTACCTAAAAGGGCAGTGGAACCTCAGTTGCTGAGAATATTCAAGACAGGAAAGATTAGATTTTTAAATATTAAGGAAATTTGAGTTAAGTGCGGGAGAATGGCAGTGGGATAGAAGACCAGCCACAATTATATGGAATGGTGCTGTAGGTCTTTTTTTGTTTCTTCTTCTTATGTTCTTGTCTTCCTCAGGATTGCTTGCACACCACTATTAAGGGTTTCAAAGTTCAAAGTACATTTATTATCTGAGTATATATACATTATACAACCTTGAGATTTGTCTCCTAACAGGCAGTCACGAAATAAAGACACCCAAAAAAAATACCATATATATATATAAAGACTGTCTAACACCCAATGTGCAGAGAATAAACAGCACATCATACCCATAAAAAGAACACATTAAAAAATTAAAGAATAAAACGGTATCCAATGTGCAATGAAGCAATGACAACAGTAACCACAAGCAAATAGCATTTCTGAACAGAAGTCTGCAAAGAGAGTCCCATAGTTCAGCACAGAGCCAAGTAAGCATTGTGGAGCAGTGATCTGAACTGGCTCGTACGTCACCTTGGGCCACAACACCCTGACCTGGCGCTTAAATCTCCGTCTGAACGTTGGGTTCTGCTGCTTGTGTATGCCGGACTTCGCCGCCTCAATTTGGCCCGTAAGTCTCTGTCCGAGCATTGTATTCAGTCACCTTGATACATTCTGGGGCCTGGGCCCTGTGGCTTCAATTTGTCCAGTCCTGTCCTTTCACCCCATTCCACCCTGTTCCACCTTGCCTTACTTCGGTTCTGCCACATCGAATTGTCTCCAAGTCCAAAGGAGAATTGCAGACTATAACTTGCAATGATCATTTACCAGAAAAAGTGTGGTTAACCAAGTATTTAGTTGCTATCCTGGAGTCCTTCCAGTGATTTATCATGATTTCACTCTGGAAATTCTCAGGCACATTCAGGTGAATCTTTATTTGGTCGTGACACATTTTATTATGCAACAGCATGGAGGGTGATTTATTGTCAGCCTCATATGATGAATCCTGATGATCTCAGTCTGAATAACTCCTAACCTGTAAAACAGGGCTTGTTTAAACTTGTACCAAAATTATTAGAATTGGGGGTTGGATGTATAACTGATTCATCCTTCAACCGTGAGTAATAACGTGCAATGAGATACTAATACAACTACCAAGATGATTAAAAGGAATATTTCACCCCTGGGCTTGAACTGATACACGTATAGGACAGGTTTGGTATGATAAACAGAGCAAACTGTGTTCTGCATATATAAAGTCCCATTGAAAACCAGACCTATATTCTCAAAGAATATCCACTTCCCTTTCAACCCCTTTAGAAACCCACTACATCACACTTAAAAGGGGCTGGATGGATGAACTCCAGTCCCCACAGTTTCATCAAAACCTCATCTCAAAATAAACCTGACTACTACATGATCCACCACAAGCCACTTTGCTCCTGAACTGCAAGTTCATTCCACAGAAATCCATTTTCTTTTAATTAAGTTCATGTTAGTGCAATAGTCATGGCTTAAACTCAGTGAAACTCTCTGCATATTTTATACATGTCACACATAATTTCCTTCTTTAAGCCTCAGAACATTTAAGAAATTCTTAGACACATGAATAGGCAGAGAATGGAGGGTTATGGATGATAAGCAGGCAGCAGGGATTAGCTGTTATTAACCTATTTAGTTTGGTACAACATTGTGCTGTGCCTGTTCCTGAGCTGCATTTCTGTGCTCTATATTCAAGTTAGCAATCTTTAATATCTTTAATGCTTTGGTGATGTGAACCAGACAAAACATTTACTAATCAATGTCAAGATTTCAGCCCTTAAAAGGAGTCTCTTCTTACAATGCCACACACTTACCATCCTTCTACTTTGGTTTTTGTTACTTTCGAGTTACAGGAGATATCACTCAGTCAGCACATCCTCCCCAACCTCCTGTCTCGTAGCAGCACTCCACAAAGGAGGAGGAGGACCATGCAGGTGCTGAGCACCTTGTCATTGCACCAAGCACCGGCTCAGTGTAAGGTGGACTAGATTAGAGATGTGTTCAGCCTTCCTGACACTTGTAAGAGATGTCAAGAAACATGGAGGAACATATCTTTTATGGGACTGTATGCAGGATCAGTAGCACCCCTTTCCAACCAGGAAATTATGCATATCTCTGTGCCAGCTGGCATTGGCATGCCCACAGTGCAGTGGCAGATGAAGCAAGATTCTGCACCCATTGAGATATTGACAGCAATTATCCAAAGTCTTTGTTCTTCTACAGTCATCAGCCTGGAGCAGACTGCTGTTCTTCAGAACAAAGTCACCTGGCTAATGCAGTCAGCAACCTGATGATAAATTGTTATCATAGAGCAGCAAAGAAATGCCAATTCAGAAGCAAATTGTTGCCATCTGAAGCAAAGTGCTAGATACTTCAATAAAATGATTGCCTGCATTGATGCAGTTCAGGAGGCAATAAGGACAATAATATGATCAAGCAAACAACAGATACACAACCATTGTATAGACAGCCTTGGGAAAATGGTATTTGTCTGACAACATAAGAAAGAGCTGTTCTCTCTCAGTTCATGAATCCCTGAATTGGTTCTCAGGTAATGGCTTCCCAAAGACTGCTACTCCAGACTGCTTCCACTGAGTCCGAGCCTGTGAAGTCACCAGCCAGATTTTCCAGGTTTACAAGGTTTACAGCTGGTCATGCTCATAATCAATAAAATGGAACAGCGTTCCACAAGCTTTACTGAAGCTCGAAGCCTTGTACATGTCATTCAGATTGTACTTCCTGTGCTTAAATCACAGGAGTACATGTGGGGCTGATATGGCAGGGCAGGTACTGTATGAATATTTGTGTTAACACTGACTACACTTCTGACGCATGCCAATCGAGTGAGGAGCACTGCAATGTTGGGATTGAAAGTATATACTTTATTGAAATTGCACAATACTGCACTATAATTTTGAACTTCTACTTCTGTGGATCATATTTTGTGGGGAAATTGCAGGTAATTCTGTCCATCTCCCAATAAGTGCCAGCATGCTCTGGATCTGCACATATGCTTGCATGAACACATGAATCCCTAACTGGCAGGCAGCTATATACTGGCAGGTTCCTTTGATTGCATTCTAACACAAGAATTCATGTTGTACAGAGTTATAGCAACTCCCTAACTCTAATGCTGGGAAATACACTCAAAGACCTGATACAGAGGTGTTTTCTTCTAATGAGTTCATATTACTTAAAAAGGAAATAATGTTTAATTTTAATAGATTGATTAATTGTTTATATTTCCAGAACATTTCTTCCTTCCGCTTCATTTTTCTGTTTAGTATGTAACAGCCTAAAATTTCATTAAAAATAGTTTAAGCTTGAAAACACACACCACCAAGCTGAAGAACAGCTTCTCTCCTACTACTATAAGACTCTTGAATAGATTTTTTGTACAATAAAGATGAACTGTTGACCTTTCAATCTACATCATGGTGGTCTTTACATCTTTTTGTCCACTTGCATTGCACTTTCTCTGTAACAGTAACACTGTATTCTGCATTCTGTAATTGCATTCCCCTTTATACTACCTCAATGTTTGGAATGATCTGCATGGATAGCATGCAAATCAAAGGTGTTCACTGTTTCTCAGTACATGTAACAATAATAAACCAATTATTGATTACCAATTATGTGACAGCTAGCTAAATCTGGATTATGGCTGAGCTGGATGTCAGAACTTCCTCAGTAATTTTGTGAGGGCGTATTACTGACCACAAATACCGGGCCAATTACACCTCGAGATTAAGCCATTAAATTTATTGCCATGTTATTCTATTTCTATTTCAGATCAAGTTGGTTTACCTTTTGCAGGGAATGAAAAGAAAATAGGCTATTGGTAGTAGAAATAGAGATGTGAGGCTGAAGTGGGGGAATGCTTTGGAGGTGAAAGGAAGTATTTTGCTGAAGGTTTGGATGCAAGATCATAAGTGCTGTTTGTTATGCCAAATGTAATGAATGCAACCTTCTATTATACTGTATGTTACTGGCACCAGGGGAATCAAATGAGACTTTCACATAAAGATATGGAAGGGAAGAGAAACAGTTATAGAGGATGGACTGCCCAATATTGATTAAAGCTAATTAATGGATAAATGGTGTGATTATTAAAAATAAAGTAAAACTGAAAGGGGTGATTTCAAAATATTGGCACACAGAAATAAATAAAAATGAAAAAGTTTTCCATCTTACGGTAGAGATGTACAGTAGTTGTGTTGCATTGGACTAGAGAAAGGAAAAATAATTCCATGAATACAAAATGCAAATTAGTAACAAGGCACTTCAATAATTACAGTACATGAACAGGTTCAAACCTATTAGAAAGGCAGTGATTGACATGAATACCTCAACAAGTCAGTTTCTGGTCTTGATAGTGGCAACAGAACTGGTTTATCAATACCTCAATTTCAGCATTTTGCAATTCCAACAGATGACATTTTTCAGTTAAAAAATTAAATTAAAATTTTCAGTTGTTCAACGTTGGGGTAGGTAAACTGTCATTTGTACAGCAATTATGCATTCTGCATCTAAATCAGTGTGTCTGTCAATGATCTTTCAGCTAACCTTTTCCCCATTAACAAGACATCTAGCTTAGCTCGGTCTAAATATTTATCATATTGTATTCCAACCATTGAGATTGGGCTATTTACATCTCAACTGTATGTTCCTCTTCACCTGCAGCTGCTATACCAAAAAACAGAAGATTTATAACTATTTGGGTCATATATTTAATTGTCGTACATTGCTGCATTGTGATTCAATTCCTGTTGTGACCCCATCAGTCACTGCAGTCACACACTCCACTTGGTTTCACATTAAATGCTCAATTTAATCAAAATTGGCCCAAAGCTGCAAATGACAAGAAAAGGGAAGGTGAACTGAATTAATAATGCCAGGATATTAAACAGTAGACAAGATAAGGAGTGAGTCTATGGATTAGACAAAACCTGTAGTTTCAGATTTGAATCATACTGTATATGTGGAGCCATAGCCCAAAATGGTGTCATTTGTTTTTGAAAGGGATTGCATTCTGCTTCTGTAATTAGAGATGCAGCCAGATTTCAAAGTTCAAAGTACATTTATTATCAAAGTATGTTTAGTTTATACAACCTTGTAATTCATCTCCTTACAGGCAACCACGAAACAAAGAACCCCAATAAAACCCATTAAAAACAGAAGACTGTCAAACACCCAATGTACAAAGAGAGAAAAAAACACTAATAATAAAGCAAGCAAACAGCATTCAGAACTGAAGTTTACAACGTCAGGCATCACTGCAGCTGATCCACCAGAAGTCCACAGAAGCCAATTCTAAAGGCCTCAATCCAGCACAGAGCTAAGCAAACCCTGCGGAGCAGTTAGCTGAACTGGCCGGAATCTTGCCTCTGACCCCTACAACCCGGCCATTTTAATCTGGCTCTTAAATCGTCTAAACCTTGGGTTGTACCTCACCTTTGAGCTCAGGCACCGTCACTTTGATGAGGCCAGTAGCTAACCTTTCTGATTCAGCTTGGCTCTTAAATCAATCAAACCTCAGGTCTCTCCTTGCTTTGCCTCATCTCAGCTCTGCCTCATTGAATTACCTGATCTCTCCAGTTTGTCTTGGCTCTTAAATCGATCAAACCTCATATCTTTCCATGCCTTGGCTCCACCACATCGAATTGCCTCCAAGTCCACTCCAGCAACTCCAGCCAAAAATGCTGCAAACAGGATTGCATACATTCCTGAAGAGGAGCAAATGATGAAGAATATACTGAATGTATATTAATGAAAAATAATTCTGATGCAAGGTTTTGATCTGAAATGTTAACATATCACCCCAGGCACCTCCAGCAGATTGGAGACAGTAAGATACTGCCAATGCTAGAACTCTGGAGCAACACATAGAATGCAGGAGAAACACAGCAGGAAAGGCAGCATCTGTGGAGAGAATTGTCCTGACAATGTTTCAGGTTGAAACTCTTCATCTGGACTTCCATCATCAGTCTAACATTCTAAAAAGTTTATTTATTCTTTCCTTAGAGATACAGCGTTGAACAGGCCCTTCTGGCCCAATGAGCTGCACCACAGAGCAACCCACCGATTTAGTACTAGCCTAATCACAGAACAGTTTATAATGACCAATTAACCTTCTAAGTGATACATCTTTGGACAGTGGGAGGAAACCAGAGCACCTGGAGGAAACTCCCACAGTCATGGGGAGAACGTATAAATTCCTTACAGAGGGTGCCAGAATTGAACTCTAAACTCCAGCACTGTAATGGCATCATGCTAATAGCTACGCTACCATGGTGCCCTAATAATAATGTTATTAGTGAGCCACAGAAAATCAAAATTCAAGCACCTTTGTAACAAGTGTCAAAACGGGAGCTGTTAAATAGAATTTTCTATCCAAATTCATTTTCAGAAAACTTGCTTCCCAGATAGTTTTTTTAAAATCAGTCCTTTCAAGTACTTCTCCAGTTTTAAATCACTCTCTTGTTGCTTAGCCCTGGACATCAGCCAGGAGGATTGCATAGAAGGTGTGCTTTTGTTGACCTGATGCCAATTCCCTAGACATCTGATCATTAACCCAAGGCAACCCAGACTGGCACACTTTAGGGACAGAAAATCAGGATATAGTGGCGGTGTTAAGACCCGCTGAGTATTTTGTTTGTTTTATAAACACCAGTAATGAAAGAACCTGTAACCTGAAGATCTCTTTTGATTTGCAACTCATAGGTTCTATGTTTTTTTGGTTTTTAGTCTGAACATGTCCTTCTCAGATATCAAAAAGACAATGAACCAGAATGCATAAAAATTATAGGGATTTCACCTCAATCAGAGAGGAGTTCTGGTATCATGTAACCTTCATAGAGTTGTCCAGCATGGAAAAAAGACCTTTCAGCCGACCATGCCAATGCCGACCATCATGCCAATCCCACTTGCCCTGCATTAATTCTATATCTCTCTGTGCCTTGCTCATTCAACTACCTGTCTATTCATCTCCTAATATTATTACTGTTCCTGCCTCTGGCAACTCATTCCAGATACCAAGTACTCTTTGTGTGAAAAAATTGCCCTCAGGTCCTTTTTAAATTACTCCCTCTCACTTCAAACCTATGCCCTCTAATTTTACGTGTCTAACATATTCAACATTAATCAAAACCTTCAGAGTATGAGCAAAATACACAACAGAATCATGTCATTAAAGTTCAAAGCAAATTTATTATCGAAGTACGTATATGTCACCATATACAACCCTGAGATTAATTTTCTTGCAGGCATACTCAAATCCATAATAGAATAATCACAATAGAATCAATAAAAGACCTCACCAACTTGGCCATTCAACCAGTGCTGGATGGCAAAAGGCAACAAACTGCAAATACCAAAAAAAAGAAAAGTAATAATAATAAATAAATAAACAATAAATATCAAGAACATGAGACAAAGAGTCAGGTTGTGGGAACATTTCAATGGTGGGGCAAGTGAAGTTGAGTGAAGTTATCCCCTTTGGTTCCAAAGTCTATTTTTTTTCTATTTTTTTAACATTTAAGAATAAATTGGACAGATACATGGATGGGAGGTGTATGGAGGGATATGGTCTGTGTGCAGGTCAGTGGGACTAGACAGAAAATGGTTCAGCACAGCCAAGAAGGGCCAAAAGGCCTGTTTCTGTGCTGTAGTTTTTCTATGGTTTCTATGGTTTTCTATGGTCTGATGGCTGAGGGGTAATAACTGTTCTTGAAACTGATGCTATGAGTCCTGAGGCTCCTGTGCCTTCACAAACAAGGGAAAATCTGCAGATGTGGAAATCCAAGCAACACACACAAAATGCTGGAGGAACTCAGCAGGTCAGGCAGCATCTAGAGAAGAGTACAGTCGAAGTTTTCCGAAACATTCTTCTTGATGGCAGAAGCAAGAAGAGGGCATGTCCTGGGTGGTGGGGATCTCTGACGATGGACAGTCAGTATATTCTCCACTACTCAGCCTTAGAAGTTTGTCAAAGTTTTAGCTGCCACACTGAATCTTCACAAACTCTTAAGGAAGTAAAGGTGCTGCTGTGATTTCTTCATAATTGCACATACATGCTGGGCCCAATAACACTGAATAATAACACTGAGGAAATTAAAGTTGCTAACCCTCTCCACCTCTGTCTTCCAATGAGGACTGACTAATGGACCTCTGCTTTCCTCCTGAAGTCTGATTAGCTCCTTGGTCTTACTGACATTAAGTGCGATTGTTTTTGTGGCACCACTCAGTCAGATCTTCAATCTCTTTCCTCTATGCTGATTTATCACCACCGTTGCTGAAGGAGATGTTGCTAATCCGAACTGACTGGGGTCTGCCGCTGAGGAGATCGAGGACCAAATTGCACAAGGAAGTATTGAGTCTAAGGTCTTGAAGTTTATTGATTAGTTTTGACGGATGGCGGTATTGAATGCTGAGCTGTGGGTAATAAAGAGCATCATGATGTATGCATTTTATGTTCAAATACATGAAAAAACATTACTGATATTTGGGATAATATTTAAATTATTTTTTCTGTAAATCTAATCCAGGATGGTTTTGAGTAAGCAATAACAACGTACGTAAATAAAAGTTAAGCCGTTCAATATTTTTAACTGGATTACAACAACATTCAACAACTCGACACGCCAAATGTACGTTACCGTGCCTGATACAGCAAAATTTGCAGGAGGTGATAAAATCCTGAACTTTAAACATGGTCCTTCTGAGGGCACGCAAGTATGGTTTACATTTAAACCTTGAAGTAACGAGGAACCAATTCCCTTATAAGGTTCATTTGTGGGGGCTGGGCTGCAGGAACTGGGTGGAGCTATATTAGTCACAAGGGAGTATTACTCCGTTGGGTTAGTTCAGAGAAGTTTGAGTGCCTAGAAAATGTGCATGAATAGTACAATGTCCTAACAGGAGTAAAGTTCATTTTAATTGTGAAGGAGTTTTTCCTTTCCCATAATCTGAAGAAAACTGCACATTAAGAAAACTGCCATGAATGAGTGCTTGTTTCACAGTCCCCCCGATTTAAGGAAATTCCGGAACAAAGGACGCAGTGTGAATGTGTGTTCATCTCAAAACTGGTAGTAACGAGGAGTAACTTTGAAACCTGAGAAGTGGAATACTACCTTCGTTTGTAGTTCGCGTCAGTAATCCATGGTTTTGTAGAAAATAAACTCTTAAAAGTCTGGTTTAAAATTAAACAATGGACAACTTTTTCACTGAGGTAAGTTCACTTCGCGAACTGTATTTTTATGTTTTAATTTAAAATGATTATCTGACCAGTTTAACTATCTTTCGGCTTGTGGCGTGAAAGGAGAGGGAAATATAACAATTACCCACGGACTCTGCTATATTAAGAGGCTTATTTTTCAAATTACTTCTATTTCAATGTTAACTAAGACATGTTGGAAGTAGGGATTCTCTCTGACCGGTCTGGTATTTCCTTTCAAAAAGCTACAAGCTTCCTGCAAAGGAAGCAGTCTTTTCAGTAGATTATGTTAGGGAACTGGACAGCGAGGTAATATAGATATTCAGACGAACGCACACCGTTCCAGCATATTTTACTATAATCTGGTTTGCATTATTTAGTCGATGATTTTGGAGTGAGTTTATACCACAAACTCGTCTTACAGATTTTTAGGGTGTGTTACTTTAAATGGGGAAAAAAAAACACATTGGTTGTATGACCGATTCCAGGTAACTATTAGATTGTGTAACTTTAGTTTATAATCAAATTATGTTTGCAATTTTAGTTATCACAGCTGCTTGCAATGTAATTTCAAGGAAATCCATTCCTTGTATGTAATTGTTTAAAAAAAAGGTGTCTTATCTTCGAGTAGTTCTCATCATACATAAGTGACTTGTTTTCAAAGTTTAAATGCGTACTATATTTACAATGTCCGGAATTACTGATTGCTAATAGAAGTTTATGTGTGCGTTTATCAGTCTAAATCCAAATGATTAATGTTGCTCTTTGATTGCTTTGTTTAGTGGTTAAAACAAAGGAATTGACAATGGAATCAGCCTTGATTGACCCTGTTAATCAAAAGAATGAATTAATTCTGTTCAGGTATATCCCAAGGAAAAACATTGTTTCCTGAAAGTGGTCCTCTATCAGTAAGGAAAGCTTGTTAGCATTTGATGGTGGTCTTTCGCAGAAAGTATCTGCAAACGGAGTTGTGGAATGGTGCTGACCCGGGCCAGACTGAAACATGTTGTACCAAAATTGGCAAGCTTTTGTTTCCTGTCTGTAAGCTCATTAATCAGTCTCCCGCTCCTGTGTGTAAAGATCATGATGCACGAAGTGTTTCAGTTGCTAGATCAGCGTAAGTGTTTTGCCTGTGTTAAACTTACTATGTTAGTTTTAAGGAAGTGGCCACGTTTCGGGGACGGAGGTAAAGATGGAAATTGGAAGAGAAGTTAATACTTTTGTTCGTTTAATTATTCAAAGATATTTCGGAACACACTACTGTTTACATTGATTTTGTTCACGCAATCCATTGTTAAACAAAAGGGCAGGTTTTCTTTTAACTGTGGACTTTGATCTAACATAATACAAATGCCTTGTTCGATTCAGACTTCGCAAACATTCACTTCGAGCTCTTGCCTGCCCATTCAATTTATGCTGAAAGTAATATTTGATTTGTCTAAGCGTTATGTGAAATGTTAATCACATTGGTTATTGCATTAAAAGTGAATTATGATTGAGTAACTTAGATTTTAAGCTTGAGGCTAATGAAAGATTTAACAAATATAACACTCTAAATTCAAAAATAATTAGGATATATGGCTACATTGCCCGTTTTAAGTTGGATTTGCGCAAATATTCCCATGTTTATCCCCCACATTGCCAGTGAATGATTTCCATTTTCAAGGTACATATTCATATTTAGTGTTTGGTAGTTGACTCACCCAGAGTATGTTGTAATTCTGCAGAGTAAAGGTTGGATGTAAGATTGCTGGAAATTCAATGCAACACTGTATTGAGAGTCTTGTAATGAGAGTGTGATTTTTGGATTCTGTGCCATTCTGCTTGCCTCATTACAGGAAGGATGTGGAGACTTTGGAAATGTGCAGAAGAGGTTTACCAGGATGCTGCCTAGATTATAGAGTATGAGGAGAAGCTGGACAAATTTGGGTTTTTCTTGGAGTTGCAAAAGCTGAGGAGAGATGTCATAGAAGTTTATAAAATTGAGGCATAGATAAGGCAGAAAAGTCAGAATCTTTCTTCCAGGCTAGAAACGTTAAATACTAAATAGAGATACAGTCGACGTTTCGGGCCGACACCTTTCGTGAGTCCTGACGAAGGGTCTCAGCCCGAAACATCGACTGTACCTCTTCCTATAGATGCTGCCTGGCCTGCTGCGTTCACCAGCATTTTGTGTGTGTTAATTGAGTTTCCAACATCTGCAGATTTTCTCGTGTTGGCGTTTTTAAATACTAAATGGTACGCAATTGTGGTTAAATAGGGAACGTTTAAAGAAGATTGCTGGGCAAGTTCGTTTTTTTACACAGAATGGTAAGTACCTGGAACAGGCTGCCAGAGGAAGTAGTGGAGGTAGATAAGCCAATGGTGTTTAAAAGGATGTTTGATGCATGAACACGCAGGGAGGGATATGAAGTGAGTCAGCTTCATTATCACTGACAAATGCCATGAAATTTGTTGTCTTGCAGCAGCAGTATAGTGCAAGATGTAAAAATTACAAAATAAGTTAGTGCAAAAAACAGATAAACAAGGTAGTGTTTCTGGACCGTTCAGAAATCTGATGGTGGAGGGGAAGAAGCTGTTTCTTTTTTTTATTGTTATGAATCTTTGGCTTTCCAATGGTAGTAACACAAAGAGGGCATGTTCCAGATCGTGAGGATGACACCTTGGAGATGCATGCCACCTTCTTGAGGTTCTGCCTCTTGAAAATGTTCTTGATTGGCAGGGAATCCTTAACCCTCTCTGTATCTGTGTCATGGAGATTTCATACTAGGCCATGATGAAAGCAGTCAGAATATTCTGCCCCATACATCTGTAGAAATTTGCATGCGTTTTTGGTGGCGTACCAAATCTCTTCAAACTCCTAATGAAGTAGTGCCTTCTTTGTGATTGCATCAGTGTGTTTTGCTCAGGGCGGATCCTATGCAATTTAGTTTAACTTGGCATTGTTTGGTGCAGACATCCTGGGCTGAAGGGCCTGTTTTTAAAAAAAATCTGGATTATGTAATTGCCCTCTACTTTCTGTTTTTGTGTCCACTCCCCCTCCGCACCACTGAAATAATGGTGACAGAAATTCCCATCGTTGATTGCTTGGTTTAGTAGTTAAAACAAATAAACTGACATTGAAATCAGATTGATCCAGTGGATGCCAGGCTAAAACCTGATGTTTTCTTTCAATGAGCCCCCATTGATTTGTTTTGATAGCTGCAATACTTCAGATAAAACTGAGCATCCAGGATTTCTACACACCATTACAGATTTAGAATAAAATTGCATTCTTATTACAGAGCAACACACGCAAAATGCTGGAGGAACTTAGCAGGTCAGGCAGCATCTATGAAAATGAATAAACAGTCAATGTTTTGGGCTGAGACCCTTCACCTGGACTGGAGAAGAAAGGGGAAGAAGCCAGGAGAGGGGAAGGAGGACAAGCTAGTAGGTCATAGATGAAGCTAGGCAGGTGGGGTGGGGGGAGGATGAAGTAAGAAGGTGGGAGGTGATAGGTGGTAAAGGGCTGAAAGAGGAGGAACCTGTTAGGAGAATAGAGTGAATCTTGGGAGACAGGAAAGGATGAGGGGCAATGGGGGAGTTGGTAGGCAAATAAGGAGAAGAGGTAAAGGGGGCAGAGCAGGGAAATGAAAGATGGGAGGAAGAAAATTATTGGAAGTTGGAGAAATCGGTATTCATGCCATCAGGTTGGAGGCAACCTAGATGGAATATAAGGTGTTGATTCTTCAGCTTGAGAGTGGTTTCATCATGGCAGAAGAGGGGGCCATGGACATGCATTCTTATCAAATTTTCCTACATTTGTCCAGTTTCGCATTAAATTCCCAGCTCCCTCACATTTATCGCCAGAATTATTTTGGCAAACTGTTCTTTTAAAGTGTGACTTGACCGAATACATAGAATGGATTTAATATTTGGATTGCACCTACTATAGAAATTGCTCTGAATTGGCTGTAATTGACTATTATTGCAAAGCAATTTATACTTCATGAAACTGCAAAGATTATGGAAAAGATTTGAGAATTGTGGCAGAACTTTTGGTCCTGGGTTATTGGATGAGGTTGGCCAGTTTAGGACCTTATTCTTTGGAGTGTAGGAGACTGACTAGTAATGTTGCAGAGGTGTACAAAATCATGGAGGAAGTTAGATAGTAGTTGTTGTGCAACTGTGCTGGAAAAGTTTTGCCCACATTTCAGAACAGCAAAATACATGTCAATTATTTTAAAGTATTCATAATCTATTATAATATTCAATCTATTTAAAGCAAAATCTCATTTTAAACATGAGAAATTCTGTAGATGCTAGAAATCCAAAGCAACATGTACAAAATCTTGGAGGAACTCAGCAGGTCAGGCACCATCTATGGCAATGAACAAAGTCAATGATGTAGGCTGAGACTATTCATTGTATTTTAATAAAGCAACACACATCAAAGTTGCTGGTGAACGCAGCAGGCCAGGCAGCATCTATAGGAAGAGGCGCAGTCGACGTTTCGGGTCTCGGCCTGAAACGTCGACTGCGCCTCTTCCTATAGATGCTGCCTGGCCTGCTGCATTCACCAGCAACTTTGATGTGTGTTGCTTGAATTTCCAGCATCTGCAGAATTCCTGTTGTTTGCATTGTATTTTAATGAAGTTTTATTCAAAGTGAAGAATGGGAGACGAAGAGCCTGCAGAAATTGGAATCTAGAGCAAAAATATCAAACGTGACATTTCAGGTGAGACTCGGGTAGAGATGTGTCATGTGACATTTCACATTTCGGGTGGAGATTCTTCAACTGGACTGAAAGAGTAGAGGGGAAGTTGCTGTAGCAATAGGCAAAGAAACTGGTACTGCTGTTAGAGTTGATTCCTCACTGTAAATAATGGGAAATTGCTGCAAAGCCACTCAGTGAACAGGTGAATCAGGTCATCTCAGAGATGCAACAGGTAGTGCAGCTATCTTATAGCTCCAGTGCTGTCCCCATTAGACTTAAACATTTCCAGAATTTGAGAAGGATCAGTAGGTGTTATTGAATGTGAAAAAGACTAGGTTACAGGGAAACAAGAAGAAATGTTCTGAGCATAGGCCACATGACCATTGTAAGGATGTGTGTAACACATTATGACATGCAAGTTTGTGTGCATGTACGTAGCAGTCATGAAATTATGCAGGGGATTGCCAGCACTCGTATATTGTTTTACATGTTTCACTGCAAACTGTATTGGTTTATTCTTGACCCCTGTGCAGAGGTGCAGTGAAAAGTTTTTATTTTCACGTCATCCAGACAAGTTGTACTTCTGTCGCACAACAAAGTATTTATTTATTGCGATCCACCGCGGAATAGGCCCTTCTGGTCCTTCGAGCCGCACTGCCCAGCAATCCCCTGATTTAAGCCTAGCCTAATCACAGGACAATTTAAGATGACTAATTAATCTACTAACCGGTACGTCTTTGAACTGAGAGAGGAAACTGGAGCACCCAGAGGAAACCCACGCAGTCATGGAGAGAATGTACAGGCTCCTTACAGGCAGCGGTGGGAATTGAACCGTAAAGAGTTGAGCTAACCACTACGATACAGTGCTGCCCCAGTGGTGAAAAAATAGTAAAAAGAAAACAGACTGAAGAAAATAATGTTGCAGCTGCAGAAGTGCAGTGTAGATAATTCTGACAGTTTTATAATTGAGATCTAAGAGTAGAATGATTATAATAACTGTAATGAGAATATATACTGGGGACACTTTGCAAAACATCATAATAATGCACCATCTTGGAGTTCCAAATCTTAAGATGAAATGCACATTGCAAATAATCAATTTGAATGCTGGCTCTTATCAAGGTGTAGATGGAATATAAAATAGAGGAAGTTGTGTTTACATCAAGAGCTTGGGTCCGACCCCATCCAGTGTACTGACTGCACAAATGAGGATTGTACCTACGAAGTACTGAGTGTGAAGAGTGTATATATAAAAAAAACAAACAAACAAACATAGAAACATAGAAAATAGGTGCAGGAGTAGGCCATTCGGCCCTTCGAGCCTGTACCGCCATTCAGTATGATCATGGCTGATCATCCAACTCAGAACCCTGTACCAGCCTTCCCTCCATACCCCCTGATCCCCGTACCCACAAGGGCCATATCTAACTCCCTCTTAAATATAGCCCATGAACTGGCCTCAACTGTTTCCTGTGGCAGAGAATTCCACAGATTCACCACTCTCTGTGTGAAGAAGTTTTTCCTAATCTTGGTCCTAAAAGGCTTCCCCTTTATCCTCACACTGTGACCCCTCGTTCTGGACTTCCCCAACATCGGGAACAATCTTCCTGCATCTAGCCTGTCCAATCCCTTTAGGATTTTATATGTTTCAATCAGATCCCCCCTCAATCTTCTAAATTCCAACGAGTATAAGCCCAGTTCATCCAGTCTTTCATCATATGAAAGTCCTGCCATCCCAGGAATCAATCTGGTGAACCTTCTTTGTACTCCCTCTATGGCAAGGATGTCTTTCCTCAGATGAGGGGATCAAAACTGCACACAATACTCCAGGTGTGGTCTCACCAAGGCCTTGTACAACTGCAGTAGTACCTCCCTGCTCCTGTACTCGAATCCTCTTGCTATAAATGCCAGCATACCATTCGCCTTTTTCACTGCCTGCTGTACCTGCATGCCCACTTTCAATGACTGGTGTATAATGACACCCAGGTCTCGTTGCACCTCCCCTTTTCTTAATCGGCCACCATTCAGATAATCTGTTTTCCTGTTTTTGCCACCAAAGTGGATAACTTCACATTTATCCACATTAAGTTGCATCTGCCATGAATTTGCCCACTCACCTAACCTATCCAAGTCACCCTGCATCCTCTTAGCATCCTCCTCACAGCTAACACTGCTGCCCAGCTTCGTGTCGTCCGCAAACTTGGAGATGCTGCATTTAATTCCCTCATCTAAGTCATTAATATATATTGTAAACAACTGGGGTCCCAGCACTGAGCCTTGCAGTACCCCACTAGTCACTGCCTGCCATTCTGAAAAGGTCCCGTTTAGTCCCACTCTTTGCTTCCTGTCTGCCAACCAATTCTCTATCCACATCAATACCTTACCCCCAATACTGTGTGCTTTAAGTTTGCACACTAATCTCCTGTGTGGGACCTTGTCAAAAGCCTTTTGAAAATCCAAATATACCACATCCACTGGTTCTCCCCTATCCACTCTACTAGTTACATCCTCAAAAAATTCTATGACATTCGTCAGACATGATTTTCCTTTCACAAATCCATGCTGACTTTGTCCGATGATTTCACCGCTTTCCAGATGTGCTGTTATCACATCTTTGATAACTGACTTTGGCATTTTCCCCACCACTGACGTTAGGCTAACCGGTCTATAATTCCCCGGTTTCTCTCTCCCTCCTTTTTTAAAAAGTGGGGTTATATTAGCCGCCCTCCAATCCTCAGGAACTAGTCCAGAATCTAAAGAGTTTTGAAAAATTATCACTAATGCATCCACTATTTCTTGGGCTACTTCCTTAAGCACTCTAGGATGCAGACCATCTGGCCCTGGGGATTTATCTGCCTTTAATCCCTCCAATTTACCTAACACCACTTCCCTACTAACATGTATTTCGCTCAGTTCCTCCATCTCACTGGACCCCCTGTCCCCTACTATTTCTGGAAGATTATTTATGTCCTCCTTAGTGAAGACAGAACCAAAGTAGTTATTCAATTGGTCTGCCATGTCCTTGCTCCCCATAATCAATTCATGTGTTTCTGTCTGTAGGGGACCTACATTTGTCTTAACCAATATTTTTCTTTTCACATGTGTATAAAAGCTTTTACAGTCAGTTTTTATGTTCCCTGCCAGTTTTCTCTCAATCTTTTTTCCCCTTCCTAATTAAGCCCTTTGTCCTCCTCTGCTGGACTCTGAATTTCTCCCAGTCCTCAGGTGAGTCACTTTTTCTGGCTAATTTGTATGTTTCTTCTTTGGAATTGATACTATCCCTAATTTCCCTTGTCAGCCATGGGTGCACTACCTTCCTTGATTTATCCTTTTGCCAAACTGGGATGAACAATTGTTTTAGTTCATCCATGCGATCTTTAAATGCTTGCCATTGCATATCCACCGTCAACCCTTTAAATGTCATTTGCCAGTCTATCTTAGCTAATTCACGTCTCATACCTTCAAAGTTACCCTTCTTTAAGTTCAGAACCTTTGTTTCTGAATTAACTACGTCACTCTCCATCTTAATGAAGAATTCCACCATATTATGGTCACTCTTACCCAAGGGGCCTCTCACGACAAGATTGGTAATTAACCCTTCCTCATTGCTCAATACCCAGTCTAGAATAGCCTGCTCTCTAGTTGGTTCCTCGACATGTTGGTTCAAAAAACCATCCTGCATACATTCCAAGAAATCCTCTTCCTCAGCACCCTTACCAATTTGGTTCACCCAATCTAAATGTAGATTGAAGTCACCCATTATAACTGCTGTTCCTTTATTGCACACACTTCTAATTTCCTGTTTAATACCATCCCCTACCTCACTACTACTGTTAGGCGGCCCGTACACAACTCCCACCTGCGTTTTCTGCCCCTTAGTGTTATGTAGCTCTACCCATATCGATTCCACATCCTCCCGGCTAATGTCCTTCCTTTCTATTGCGTTAATCTCCTCTCTAACCAGCAATACTACCCCACCTCCTTTTCTTTCATGTCTATCCCTCCTGAATATTGAATATCCCTGAATGTTGAGCTCCCATCCCTGGTCACCCATGTCTCTGTGATCCCAACTATATCATATTCATAATAATCTGCAGTTTTAATTCATCCACCTTGTTATGAATGCTCCTTGCACTGACACACAAAGCCTTCAGGCTCGCTTTTACAACACTCTTAGCCCTTATACAATTTTGTTGAAAAGTGGCCCTTTTTGATTTGTGCCCTGGATTTGCCGGCCTGCCACTTCTACTTTTCACCTTACTACTTTTTGCTTCTACCCTCATCTTACACCCCTCTGTCTCTCTGCACTTGTTCCCATCCCCCTGTTGTGAACTAACCTCCTCTCTCCTAGTCTCTTTAATTTGATTCCCACCCCGCAACCATTATAGTTTAAAGTCACCTCAGTAGACCTCGCAAATCTCCCCGCCAGGATATTGGTCCCCCTAGGATTCAAGTGTAACCCGTCCTTTCTGAACAGGTCAAACCTGCGCCAAAAGAGGTCCCAATGATCCAAAAACTTGAATCCCTGCCCCCTGCTCCGATCCCTCAGCCACACATTTATCTTCCACCTCATTGCATTCCTACTCTCACTGTCGCATGGCACAGGCAGTAATCCCGAGATTACTACCTTTGTGGTACTTTTTCTCAACTCCCTACCTAGCTCCCTATATTCTCCTTTTAGGACCTCTTCCCTTTTCCTACCTATGTCATCGGTACCTATATGTACCACAACCTCTGGCTCCTCACCCTCCCACTTCAGGATATCTTGGACGCAATCAGAAATATCCTGGACCCTGGCACCAGGGAGGCAAACTACTATCCGGGTCTCTGGACTGCGTCCACAGAATCGCCTATCTGACCCCTTACTATCGAGTCCCCTATTACAACTGCCCTCCTCTTCCTTTCCCTACCCTTCTGAGCTACAGGGCCGGACTCTGTGCCAGAGGCACGGCCACTGTCGCTTCCCCCAGGTAAGCTGTTCCCCCCCCCCCCCCAAACAGTACTCAAACAGGAGTACCTATTGTCAAGGGGCACAGCCACAGGGTACTCTCTATTACCTGACTCTTCTGCTTCCCCCTCCTAACCGTGACCCGCTTGTCTGCCTCCCGTGGCCCCGGTGTGACCATCTGCCTGTAACTCCTCTCTATCAACTCCTCACTCTCCCTGACCAGACAAAGGTCACCGAGCTGCAGCTCCAGTTCCCTAATGCGGTCCCTTAGGAACTGCATCTCGGCGCACCTGGCGCAGATGTGGACGTCCGGGAGGCTTGGAGATTCCAGGGCCTCCCACATCTGGCACCGAGAACAACAAACTGCTCTTACACTCATAATGCCCCTCTCCTCAAATAACAACAAAAAATGAATACCAAACCTTCCTCGCCTCGCCCGTTTCCGCCTAAGCCTGTTGAGCCGAAGCCCTAAAGCCTTCACTTTGCTCCCGGCTCACTCCGCTGCCCGCTGTATAAGGCTCTGTTCCTTTTAAATTTTCCTTGCTTCACTGCCCATACGCCTGCACAGTCCCGCCTCTCTGAATGCCGATGGAAAAAAAACCAAGAAATTGAAAAATGGCTTCCTCCGCACTCCCGCTCCGATTCTTAGATTTCCTTCTTCGAATTTGTGTTGCTCCAGTTTACCAAAATAATAGTTAATGACTTGGAGAGTTAACTAGTGACAATAGGATACATAAAACCTGGTTCATATTCCCTTGAGGGTAGCAGATGAAAGGGTGATTACACATGTCTGCTGATGATCTGCATACATATTAGCTAGCCAGCCATCTGTTGTTTGCTGCTTGCAAAACTTGTGCAATTAATTAAAGGTATTCTTTGCATATTCATATCCTTTCATAAAGATAACAGCATTTGAATTATTTACCTTAAAGCTGACTTGTTCAGCTTTAATGGTCCAGCATCTCATTATAAAGCGATGATTACCTGGTGCGAGAGATCCAACAGACGGAAGCTTCAATCAAGAAAATGTTGATGAAAACAATGGTTTTCATTGTCCTCTGCAGCGTGTGTGTATATAAGTAAACAGAAAGGTTTTATTTCAAGGGAATTGGGCACGCCTTTGTCAGGCCAAGACAGAGAGCAACAGGTTTACAGGATTCCTCTCCCATTAGCCTGTATTTTATGGTTGTTGAAACAGTGACACAGTCATTGTTGGCCACCATTTTATCATGAAACTGGCAACAGCTTTTGGAGTACACATATGTACAATTACAAATGGAAATCCACAGGTTGATATCACTAATATTCTGCTCATCCATAGCCTTCTCCAGATTAACTAGGCAGAATCAGAAGACTGGTAGAAACCTTGGGTTAGGAATTCTCTTGCTTTGAGCAGCACCTCTCCAGGTAAATAAAGGAATTTAGTTAAAACCTGATTGCTATAGGGATTGGGGTTTTCTATGCATTGTTTGCACATATTTGAATACTTTTTTTCTGAGTGATGAGAATTTGCATGGGAGTCACTGGGTATGCTCAGTGTAATTTGAGCCACTGATTGAAAGGCTTCACAGAAACAGTTCCTTGCACCCACCAAGAGCGCATCAACCATCAAAGTATCAGTTGCCACTATTCAACGCTATTTCAGTATTTACTCTCACTTAGGGCAAGTTACAGTGGCCAGTTAATCACACTTGCTTTTTATCCATCTCAAGGGGATCAGCCTTGCCTAGTTTGCTGTTATGGCAACAAGCATATGGTGTGTTTGAGCTCAAGCCAATTCCTTCAGCCAGCCCACTGATCCCAATTCTGCTGCTAGTATTCTAAATTTTCATCTTATCTGTATTGCAACATTGGAACTTGTAGAACATTCAAAATTTGTTCCTTTGGCTTTTAGTTATATTCTGAGGATTTTTTGAGTTTTGAGATGCAAAGGTGTTATGTGTGTACATAATAAAAGAACTGCAATTCCCAGTGTGCAATGTGGGTGGTTCACTGAGAGCCAGAGGTGATGTTGGTGAACTGGGAGCGTGTGCTAAAGTGTGGAACTAGAAACAGTGGTTGTTAATAAATGTGCTAGTGTTTGAGAACCTATGTCTTTTATCAAGAACAAACATAACATGGTGTCAGAAGTTGGTGTGTCTAAATACGAAGCGTAACTAAATACCATGAACAACTAAGAAAGAGACACGAGTTTCTGACAGAGAGAAGCTGCCGGCAAGAGAGCACGCTGTCTTAAAGTTCACCAAGAAATTGAGGTGAGAGCCTGAAAATCCCTTCAATGGATAATCCAAGTACAGTACTCCTGCAGCAATGCAATTTACTGGCAATCTAGCTGATAGTTGGAAATGCTACAAACAGCAATTCAATACATACTTCGCTGCGAACAGAGCTGGCAGGACAGAGGAAAACTTGCAACATAGAAACATAGAAAAACCTACAGCACAATACAGGCCCTTTGGCCCAAAATGCTGTCCCGAACATGTACTCACTTTAGAAATTACCTAGGGTTACCCATAGCCCTCTATTTTACTGAGCTCCATGTATCTGTCCAGGAGTCTCTTAAAAGACCCTATTGTATCTGCCTCCACCACCGTCGCCGGCAGCCCATTCCATGCACTCACCACTCCCTGCATTTAAAAAAAAACTGCCCCTAACATCTCCTCTGTACCTGCTTACAAGCACCTTAAAGCTGTGCCCTTTTGTGTTAGCCATTTCAGCCCTGGGGGAAAACCTCTGACTATCTACACGATCAATGCCTCTCATCACCTTATACACCTCTATCAGGTCACCTCTCATCATCTGCCACTCCAAGGTGAAAAGGCTGAGTTCACTCAACCTATTCTCATAAGGCATGCTCCTCAATCCAGGCAACATCCTTGTAAATCTCCTCTGCACCCTTTCTATGGTTTCCATATCGTTCCTGTAGTGAGGTAACCAGAACTGAGCACAGTACTCCCAAGTGGGGTCTGACCAGGGTCTGACCAGCTGCAACATTACCTCTTGGCTCTTGAACTCAATCCCATGGTTGATGAAGGCCAATGCACTGTATGTTTTCTTAACCACAGAGTTAACCTGCGCAGCGACTTTGAGTGTCCTATGGACTTGGACCCAAGATCCCTCTAATCTTCCACACTGCCAAGAGTCTTACCATTAATACTGTATTCTGCCATCATATTTGACCTACCAAAATGAACCACCTCACACTTATCTGGGTTGAACTCCATCTGCCACTTCTCAGCCCACTTTTACATCCAATCGATGTCTCGCTGTAACCTCTGACAGCCCTCCACACTATCCACAACAACTCCAACCTTTGTGTCATCAGCAAATTTACTAACCCATCCGTCCACTTCCTCATCCGGTCATTTACAGAAATCACAAAGAGTAGGGGTCCCAGAACAGATCCCTGAGGCACACCACTGTCACCGACCTCCATGCAGAATATGACTTCTCTGCAACCACTCTTTGCCTTATGTGGGCAAGCCAGTTTTGGATCCACAAAGCAATATCCCCTTTGATCCCATTCCCCTTTACTTTCTCAATAAGCCTTGCATGGGGTACCTTATCAAATGCCTTGCTGAAATCCATATACACTACATCTACTGTTCTTCCTTCATCAATGTGTTTAGTCACATCCTCAAGAAATTCAATCAGGCTCGTAAGGCATGACCTACTTTTGACAAAGCCATGCTGACTATTCCTAATCATATTATACCTCTCCAAATGTTCATAAATCCTGCCTCTCAGGATATCTTCCGTCAACTTACCAACCGCTGAAGTAAGACTTACTGGTCTATAATTTCCTGGGCTATCTCTACTCCATTTCTTGAATAAGGAAACAACCTCTTCAACCCTCCAATCCATGGATGAGTACAAGATTTTCAAGTAAAAAGCAATATGTACCTAGTGTAATTTAAAAGCGCCAGCCTATACTGGAGAGAACATTCCAGTAAAAGGGGCTGTATGGTGACCTTCAAGCACAAGGGGAAGCATGTGAAGGTACAGCTACTGATTGTAGAAAAGAGAGTACAGCCAGTATTGGGTCTGAGTCTGTGAAAAGCTCAACCTGGTGGAAAGAGTTTTCGTAGTGGCTTCACAGACCAAAGGCAAGCACAAAGCAGCTCAGATGCTTAACTGAGGTTACTCGAAACATGAGAGATTCAGAGACGTTATGCAAGAGAAGCACAGAAACTCTACTTTCCATAGGCATCCGTACCAGCACCACCAGCAGTACAGTCAGGATGCCAGTGCTGAACAGAGTCTTCATGATGAAGTTGTTGCCTTTCTTGCTTCCACATCATGCAGCTGTGGTTCAAAATCTCACTCATCAACTTTCAGTTAAAGACTAGAAATCAAAAACATCTCCACAATCCTCTCCAAAGTTGAAGACGAAAAATAAAAAAGGAAGATGGAGAGACCACACAAGACCCAAGTTCAGAACAATGGCAAAAGTTCAACACAAACCACAAAATTGAGTCTACTGAGTACTTTAGCTTTATTTTCTAAGTTGTACAATCATAAATCTACTTGCCTTTTGGTATTTGTCATTTGGTATGGTTACAGCAAAGTATTTCTAATGTAGCTGTTAGCAGAATTTACTTGACTTTCACTTTTAAATAGTGTAAAATAAGAACTGCAAGTTCTTTCTATTCCTTACCTGAACCTCTATTGCCCACCCTAATTGCCCTGAGGAAAGTTACAGTCACCTGCTATAATGAACAGTTGGAATCCTTGTGATAAAACTACTCTTGCCAGGAATTAGTGGGCTATTCTAGGTTCTTGATTTGGCGAGGAGAAGGGGACAGCATGAATTCCATTTAGGTGACTTAGAAGGTAACTTGCAAATGGTCAGCAAGTAATTATTTTTTGCCAACTTCTTAAAGCTTTTATCTGTAATTAGAAGGGTCTTAAAGTATAAACTTTATACTTACAGTTTCAATTGAAAAGAGTTTGGCTTTCATTAGCAGAGATATTTAGTTACAATTGTCTTTGACGGTGTAGCACCAGAATAATTAATCATAGTAATTTTATTGAATACTTCTAATTTTTATTATCTAATCACTCACTTTTAGAATAGCAGCTTCCTGGTTAACTCTCTTGAATGCCTTTTTGTAAATGTGGAAATTATACAACTAAGATTTTTACTGTCTAATATCTTGAGTTTTACTTCAACATTTTTCTTCATCTTCCATATGCTTTTTTAAAAACTTTATTGCCTTTTTGTGAGTTCTTTCCTGGCACTGGCAGAAAACAAGGTGCGGTGAAGGATTCTTTAGCATAAGTACTATGGTGGTCCAGAAAGACATCATGCAGCTGTGGTTCAAAATCTCGCTCATCAACTTTTAGTTAAAGACTGGAAATCAAAAATAAAGGACAAACAGAAATTCAGTGCTGACCTTACTCACACCCTTTGAGAAGATTTCCCAGTGAACCTTCTCACAGTGAAGCTTGCACAGTATATCTGTGAATTGTTCTTGTTACCGCTTTGCTACATTGAAGAGAGATTCTTGAAATATGCCATCATAGTGGCTATGTTTTAAGGTGTCATTGATCACTTTGCAGAACACTTCTACCTGCTTGTAGGTGTTATTGAAATAGATTTGTACAGTTTAGGAACAGGCCCTTTGACCCATTAACTCTATGCTAACCATCATGCTTGTCTATACTAATCCTATTTGCATGCATTGATTCCATATCCTAGGTGCTCTGCCCAAATCCTCAAATGTTACTGTTTCAGCCTCCATCACTTCCTGGCAATTCAATCCAGATACCAACTATTTTGCCTCTTTTTTCTTTAAAATTCCTCTCTCATACCTTAAACCTATGCTCTGCAGTTTTAGACATTCCTACCATGGGAAACAGACACTGGCTATGCTATTTTTGCATCTCATGACTGTATATATCTTTTTATGTCTCTCTTGGCCTCCTGTGCTTTAGGGAAAACAGGCCTGCCCTACCCAATCTCCCCTGATAATTCAAGCCCACCCCTCCCCACAATCTAGATAAAATCCTTATGAAACTTTCCTGCACCCTTTCTTGGTTAATCTTTCCTATAATGTGGCAACCAGAACTGCACATAATATTCCAATGCAGCCCAAACAATGTCTTGCACAACTGTAGCATGACATCTTCACACTTGTACTCAATACCCGATCTGTTGAAGATAAGTGTAACACAAGCCACCTTCACCACCTTGTCTGCCTGTGATCAACTTTCAGGGAACTCTGTTCCCTGTTCAGCATGCCAGGTTCCTGTCACTTGCTGTTAAAATCCTTCCTGAGTTTAACTTTTCAAAATGCATCACTTCATATATGTCTGAGCTAAATTCCACTTGTCATTCTATTGCCCATTTTCCCAGTTATCCATAAACCCTTTGTAACCTTCTCTGTCCACTACACCAACATTTTTGGTGCCATGTTTTTGGAAATTGTGGCATAATTTATGGGATTGTAATAAATGAAATTGCTACAGCAGCAAATAAATGTTTAATGAAATTAAACTGAACTAAACCAACTCTACAGCAACACCCAGAGAGCTAGATAAACACTCCAAACTGTCCAAAAAAATGAGATGCCAAGTGATGTGACATTTAGATCATTCCTCAAGAACAGGCAAGCCATAGATGTGCCAAAAAATTTAAGAAAATAATTTGTGTTTTTTGACTAAATAAAAATATTAATCACGCATCCAACCCAAATTAGTGCTTGTATAAGTGCACATACTCAGAAAATTATCTGCTCAAGATTTAGTGCTTCCTAACTTGGTATAAGGGTCTGTCAGAACATCTTATTCCTTGCTAATGAGAAAAGTCCGCGGAGAAACCAAGGTAATATGACTAGGAATTGCCTTGAAAATGAGCAGCAATTCTTTGATCCAAAGGAAAGATATACTTGCAATAGAGGGAAACCAAGGCAGGTTCCCCTTATTAAATCCTGGGACGGATAGATTTCTCTATAGGAGAATTAAACAGACTGGACCAGTGCTATCCTGAGTTTGGAAGAATGAGAAATCATCTCTTCTAGGGTATAAAGTTCTTGAGGCTTGACACACAATATATGGGGGACAATGCTCCCTCTAGCTAGTATGTCTAGAACTAGGGGTTTCAGTCTCAGAATAAGGATTTAGCCATTTAGAACTGGGATAAGAAGGCATTTCTACACCCAGTGGGATATGAATCTTTGGAATTCTCTCTGTGCAAGGGTTTTGAATTCCCACTTGCTGAGTATAACCAAGACAAGTCAATACATTCTGTGAATCTTTAAGGTGGCTGGTATTGAGGTGATGATCTTACTGAATGGCGGGACAGTTGTAAGGGACCACATGGTCTCCTTTTGTTTTGTTCTTTTACAAGAAACTCCGATCCAAGACGTGGCACAGAGGCACTTCCCTTGCATACTGTATGTCACTCAAGCATCTGAACATATCAGTTCCCTAACTCAGCTTGCTATTACTCACATCTCTCATTCTGTGCATTAACCTTGCATCCTTTTATGTTGACGTTCAGTCTCCCACGTTGTGCAAATGCTACACCAGTTTTTCATTGCAAGATGCGACTCAAGTAGTGACGGTACTCTCAATGGATATGATTAAATACTCCCATATCAGCCTGTTACAACTAAAAAGCACAACTGCTTCCAAGGTCAGTACAGTAAACAAAGATGTCTTAATGCGCTTAAATGAACTATCACTGCTTAAAACCAACGGAAACAACACAGTCTGTGGTCGGAAGTGCCCACAGAGAAAACCTCGGAGGAAGTGCGGGTGCAGATCAGGATTACAAGTGCGTTTAAGGAAATGGGGTTTTAAACTCCCTATACCGACTATCTTGCTGGTGAACGTGCAGTCTCTGGTGAATAAAATCGATGATCTCAGAGCTTGGGTGCTGTGTTTCACGGAATCCTGGTTAACCCCTTCCATACCAGATGCAGCAATTCAGATCGACTGGTTTACTATACACCATCAGGATAGATCTATAGAGTCTCTGAAAAGCAGAGGTAGAGGAGTATGCCTCATGATCAACTCTTGGTGCTGTCCCAATTCTGCTCACCAGACCTGGAATATCTAGCAGTAAAGTGCCATCCTTTTTACCTACCTTGGGAGTTCTCTGGGGTCATTTTGGTAGCGGTTTACATTCCACCTCAGGCCAATGTCAATCAGGCTTTAGATGATCTGAGCAATGGGAACAACATGCATGAAACAGCGCACCCTAACGCCTTCACCATTGATTTGGGAGATTTTAACAAGGCCATTCTGAAAAAAATCACTAAGCAATTACCATCAACAGATCACCTGCAATACCAGAGGAAACAACACACTGGACCATTGCTACACCACCATCAAGAATGCCGACCGTGCTGTTCCAAGCCCTCACTTCGGGAAGTCTGATCACCTAGCTGTACTTCGACTCTGAGTATAGGCAGAGACTGAAGACTGCAGCACCAGCAGTGAGGACCAGGAAGGTTTGGGCAACGGAAGCACAGGAGCACCTACAGGGCTGCTTTGAATTGACAGACTGGACTGTATTCAGGGATTCATCTTCGAACCTGGATGAGTATGCTGCAGTTGTTACCGACTTCATTAAAACCTGTGTGGCCACAAGGACTTACTGTACATTCCCAAACCAAAAGCCATGGATGAACCAGGAGGTACGTCATCTGCTGAAGGCCAGATCTGTGGCATTCAAGTCCGGCAACCCAGCCCTGTACCAGAAAATCAGATATGATTTGCAGAGGGCTATTTCAAGGGCTAAGAGACAATCTTGAACGAGGTTGGAGGGAATATCAGATGCGCGGCAACTCTGGCAGCAAGGTCTGCAAGACATTACTTCCTACAAAGTGAAACCCAATAATATGCGGGTTCACTGCAGAGGATCGACCGCATCTGGAGGAGGGGTCACAGTCGGTGACCTCAGGTGACATCACCAAGGACCCGCCCAAAAAGTTGCTTGTGAGCCATCTCGCCGGTCTGTGAGTGAAGCCGTGTCTGAATGATCAGTTGTTCCTGTTCTATCTCTCTCTTCCCCCACGTTGTCCATCGCCATGGCAACGATTACTGCGAACTGGACTGAACTTTGAGTCACTTTGAAATTTGGTCATTTACCCCTAGACAACGATAGAGCTTGATTGATGCTGTTATCTTAATTCTGTGCGCATGTGTGTTTATCATCGCTGAACTGTTGCATTTATTATCCTTTCGATTACTGTGAAGAGATTTGACATGTCAACAAATACACTCAAAAACTTCTATAGTTGTACTGTGGAGAGCATTCTGACAGGCTGCATCACTGTCTGGTATGGAGGGGCTACTGCACAGGACCAAAAGAAGCTGCAGAGGGTTGTAAATGTAGTCTGCTCCATCTTGGGCACTAGCCTACAAAGTATGCAGGGCACCTTTAGGGAGTGGTGACTTGGGAAGGCAGCATCCATTATTAAGGACCTCCAGCACCCAGGGCATGCCCTTTTCTCACTGTTATCATCAGGAAGGAGATGCAGAAGCCTGAAGGTGACACAATGATTCAGAAACAGCTTTTTGCACATTAAAAAATATCTATTCAATATATGTAACACACATCAAAGTTGCTGGTGAACGCAGCAGGCCAAGCAGCATCTGTAGGAAGAGGCGCAGTCGACGTTTCAGGCCGAGACCCTTCGTCAGGACTAACTGAAGGAAGAGTGAGTAAGGGATTTGAAAGTTGGAGGGGGAGGGGGAGATCCAAAATGATAGGAGAAGACAGGAGGGGGAGGGATAGAGCCAAGAGCTGGACAGGTGATAGGCAAAAGGGGATATGAGAGGATCATGGGACAGGAGGTCCGGGAAGAAAGACGGGGGGGGGGTGACCCAGAGGATGGGCAAGAGGTATATTCAGAGGGACAGAGGGAGAAAAAGGAGAGTGAGAGAAAGAATGTGTGCATAAAAATGAGTAACAGATGGGGTACGAGGGGGAGGTGGGGCTTAGCGGAAGTTAGAGAAGTCAATGTTCATGCCATCAGGTTGGAGGCTACCCAGACGGAATATAAGGTGTTGTTCCTCCAACCTGAGTGTGGCTTCATCTTTACAGTAGAGGAGGCCGTGGATAGACATGTCAGAATGGGAATGGGATGTGGAATTAAAATTTGTGGCCACTGGGAGATCCTGCTTTCTCTGGCACCAGCAACTTTGATGTGTGTTGCTTGAATTTCCAGCATCTGCAGAATTCCTGTTGTTTGTATTCAATATGTGTAATTGATTTACTTGTTTATTATTATGTTTTATTATTTTTTTCTCTCACTGCTAGATTACGTATTGCATTGAACTGCTGCTGCTAAGTTAACAAATTTCACGTCATAGGCCGGTGATAATAAACCTGGTTCTGATGTTCTCCTTCATCCCATTCAAAACATTTTATGGACCCTCACTCATGGCGCATTTCTTCCTCCTTTCAAGGGAAAAGAGCACTAAAGAGAAGGGAACCACCACACAATTCTCATCAGCAGTGCAGACGATAATAAAAATGACCAATGCGTCTAATTCAGTGGTCCCTAACCACCGGGCTGCGGACCGCTACCGGGCCGCAGAGCATGTGCTACCGGGCCGCGAGGAAACAATATGATTTGGTGATGTGAGTCTGCTGCACCTTTCCTCATTCCCTGTCACGCCCTGTTGAACTTGAGCGCATGCGAGGTCATTACCCGCGCGTCATCCATGTCAGCGCGGAAAGGAGATCAACTCCTCCAGCTTGCAAATAACGGCGGGCTGAAAAGTATGTTTGACACAACATCTCTGCCGGCATTCCGGATCGAAGTGTTACGTACCCCGTAACTGGGTTGCCAAACCAGCAGAAATGGATCACTCAGTTGGAGTCTGGAGTACTAGAACTAAGAAAGTTTTATTAAAGAAACAAGCAACACAGTAATTGAAAGGATAATAAATGCAACAGTTCAGCGATGATGAACACACATGTGCACAGAATTAAGATAACAGCATCAATCAAGCTCTATCGTTACTAGGGGTAAATGACCAAATTTCAAAGTGACTCAAAGTTCAGTCCAGTTCAGTTCGCAGTAATCATTGCCATGGCGATGGACAATGTGGGGGAAGAGAGAGATAGAACAGGAACAACTGATCATTCAGACACGGCTTCACTCACAGACCGGCGAGATGGCTCACAAGCAACTTTTTGGGCGGGTCCTTGGTGATGTCACCTGAGGTCACCGACTGTGACCCCTCCTCCGGATGCGGTTGATCCTCTGCAGTGAACCCGGCACCCAGGCAAGGGCGGACACACACCGGGTTCCCGCTGATCGTACCTTTCCACTCTGGTCGTTGTCTGGTACTTCTCACCCACTCGTGAGAGGCGCACCGCTTCCAGGGTCTCGTTACCTCGGGTGGCGTGTGTGTCCTGCCTTAGCGAACCTGTCCCTTTTTATCCCCCTGCTGGGGTATTGCCTGTCCATCACTTCAAACAGTTCAGGGTTCAAAGGGGGAGCCGCTCCAGACAGCTCTCTCTCCCACGTCCCTTCATTACACATCTCCAGACGCTGCTCCATTGTTCCTTATCTCTCCTTCCCCTGAGGGCAGGTGGCAGACCAACTGCTGATGCCACTGATGCTAGCCCAGGCCAGCAAACATCTTAATTTTATGTGTATTCTCGTCACAGAAGTCAAGGCTAAATATCCTGAGACAGCCACGAAAGCACTGAAAACGTTGCTTCCAGTTCCATCATATCTCTGTGAAGCGGGCTTTTCTGCAATGAATGCAATGAAAACTAAACTGTGGAATAGACTGGACATAAGGAACCCCCTTCGAGTATCGGTCCAAAACATCGACTGCACCTCTTCCTAGAGATAATGCCTGGCCTGCTGCATTCTCCAGCAACTTTGATGTGTGTCCCTTCAAGTATCGCTGTCTCCCATCACCCCTCGATAGGACCGTCTTCTTGCAGGGAAACAAGCCCAGGGCTCCCACTAATTCAGCGATATTGGTGTGTTGCAATGATTTTATATGTTCATATGGGGAAAATATGTGCTGTGTGTTTAATATCCAAACATTACTTAAAATGTTATGATAAATATATAGTAAAAGCAGGAATGATATGATAAATACACAGCCTATATAAAGTAGAAATAATGTATGTACCGTGTAGTTACACTGAACAGAATTGCCAAAAACGATTTGTAGAAAAAAATGGGCACATTCATGCATGCGCACATAGGTGCCCGCGCAAGACTTCATGGTCATGGTCGTCTTTCTCAGGGTAAACACAACATATTTGACTGCTACTCTTGTCCATTAGCAACCCTACCACCACCCCTCCCCCCCCCAACCGCCCCGGTCAGCCAGTCCGCAAGAATATTGTCAATATTAAACCGGTCCGCAGTGCAAAAAAGGTTGGGGACCCCTGGTCTAATTGACAATTCTATCTCACCCAGTTACTTTAACAAAGGAAGTATAACAATTGTTAATCTTTGTGGCAGTCTGACATTTTAAGATTTGCTTTGCTGATTTTTTTTAAAAAAGAAAAGTATCTAAAATCATAAAGGGACAGCATTTTGTGCTTATTTGCTTGAACATTTTATTGCATTATTTTGTAACTACAATCAGTGGCCAATTTATTAGGTCCACCTGCTCGTTAATGCAAATATCTAATAAGTCAATCACGTGCATCAGTTCAGTTCCTAAAAACATTCGGACATAATCAAGAGATTCAGTTGTTCAAACCAAACATCAAATTAGGGAAGAAATGTCATCTAAGTAACTGTGACCATGAGTATCTCAGAAAATGCTGATCTCCTGGGATTTTCACATACATCACCTCTTTAGAGTTTAAAGAGAATGGTGTGAAAAACACACACAAAAAAAAATCCTGTGAGGGGCAGTTCTGAAGGTAAAAATGCCCTCTTAATGAGAAAATTCAGAGAAGAATGACCAGACTGGTTCATGTTGACAGGAAGGTGACTGTAACTCAAATAACCACGTGTTACAACAATGTTGTATTCTTTGAATGCATAACACATTGAAACTTGAAAAGGCTGGGCTGTGGCTGCAGAAGACAATGAACTCAGTAGCCATTTTATTACTTACAGACGGTAAAGTGGCCACTGATTGTAAATGGTTCCTGTGATTTAGTTTATATCGTGCAATGAAGTAGTATGAATTAATGAGATGGAAAAAGTTATTTGAAATCGTGGGGAGTTTTGCTAAATGAGGTCTTGGTGATATGACTTAATTCCACATCCCCACATTTCTTCATTAGATTGTGCAGATTTCTAGTAACCTCGGATTTAAATTCACTTTGGACCAAATACGTTGCCATTTGCAAAAGAGTTCCAAACTTCAACCAATTTATTTCTGTCCATTTCCCAGCATTGCTCCTGAAAGGTCTGGCTCTATAAGTTTAAAAACATCTGTTGTTTCCCTGAGTATTTTGAAAACTTGCAAGTCATCCTGTAACCTTTCTAAATTTCAGAGAACACAGACCTTGCTCTTAAAGTCAGAGCTCAGAATCATTCTGGTAATTTCACAGTTCACTACCTCTGAGGTTACATTATTTTTCCTAAGGTTTAGTGTCCAGAGTTTCCCACACTATTCAGCTGTGTTCCACTAAGGGCTTTGGATAGCTACAGCACAATTTCTACCCACTTGTGTTTTATTCAGCTTAATAGATGAGCCAATGTTGTATTAGCCACTGATTTTCTGCAGCTGTCTGCAATATTTTAATGATCAAATTAACAAGTATCCTTTAAGTGTCTTTGGACCCTTTACTGTTGTTAACTTTCCACACTTTGTTCAGTCCTTCAGATTTAAGTGTGTGACCTCACATTTGCCTACACTCAAATCCATTTGTCATGGATTCATTAATTTGATGATCTATTACGTCCATCTACATATAGATGCTTCCATCTACATATTTACAATGCAGCCTAAATTGGAGCTAACAGCAAATTTGGGATTGGGTGATTCAAGAACAGATTAGTGAGGGACACTACTGGTTACCTCCCTGTTCTTGCTGCCTGATGCTCAGGTCAATAGATTACCTTAATTTTTATTTCTGTAATTTAACCTAAACTTTTATTAAATACTTTTTATGAAATGCCTTCTGGAGATCAGTATGCCTTCCCTTTGATAAAGTGGTACAACTTTATGATATAGAATGTGGTTCAATCAAGGAACGTGTCTGTAGCCCGGATATTGAACTTTTTGCTGTTGGACTCCGGCCATATTATTTGCCAAGGGAAATCTCGCACGCAATTGTGGTTGTTGTGTACATCCCTCCCTCTGCCAACCCGACGTCGGCGTGTAACATCATTTACACCGTCATAGCCAGATTACAAACCCAGCACCCGAGTGCCCTTATTACCATCTCAGGTGACTTCAACCAGGTTACCATGGCTAGAACACTGTCCAACTTCACGCAGTATGTGAGCTGTACAACCAGAGGGGAGAGGACTCTGGATTTGATGTATGCTAACGTTAAGGATGCATACAGCTCCTCTCCCCTCCCCCCACTGGGAAGGTCAGATCACAACCTGGTGAAGAGTAAACCTGCAACCTCGAGGACAGTGAGGAAATGGTCGGAGGAGGCTTATGAGGTGCTCCAGGGTTGTTTTGAGATGACAGACTGGTAGACACTCTGTGAGCCACATGGAGAGGATATTGATGGGCTCACAGAATGCATCACTGATTATATTAACTTCTGTGTGGACTGTAATGTTCCAACAAGAACTGTCCTTTGTTATTCAAGTAACAAGCCATGGGTGACAAAGGACAATAAGGACATCCTGAATGCTAAAAAGAGGGCGCTTAGAGATGAAAACAGGGAGGAGCTGAGGGCAATACAGACGGACCTGAAAGCCAGGATCAGGGAGGCTAAAGACAGGTACAGGAGGAAGCTTGAGTGGAAACTCCAGCAGAACAACATGAGAGAGGTCTGGAGTGGAATGAGAACCATCACTGGGTTTTGGCGAACTAGCAACAGAGGAGCTGAAGGCAGTGTGGACAGGGCCAACAAACTTAACCTGTTCTTTAACAGATTTGACATTGGGACCCCTGCCCAGCCCCCACATGAGCCATCTGTTGTCGGCCCCCAACCAACACGCATTCCACTCTCCCCTCCTACCCCTCCTCACTGTCCCCCACCCTGCCCTCATGACTATACCCCTCCCCCACACAAAACCACCACCGTGGGCTTCACAGCTGAACAGGTGAGAAGACAGCTGAAATGTCTCAACCCAGGCAAGGCTGCAGGACCAGATGGTGTCAGTACCAGGGTGCTCAAATCCTGTGCCCCTCAGCTATGTGGAGCACTTCGCCATGTCTTCAACCTGAGCCTGAGGCTCCGGAGGGTTCCTGTACTGTGGAAGACGTCCTGCCTCGTCCCTGTGCCGAAGACGCCGTGCCCCAGCGGCCTCAATGACTACAGACCGGTGGCATTGACCTCCCACATCATGAAGACCCTGGAGAGACTTGTTCTGGAGCTGCTCCGGCCTATGGTCAGGCCACACTTGGATCCCCTCCAGTTCGCCTACCAGCCCCGACTAGGAGTTGAGAATGCCATCGCCTACCTGCTGAACCGTGTCTACACCCACCTGGACAAGCCAGCGAGCACTGTGAGGGTCATGTTTTTTGACTTCTCCAGTGCATTCAACACCATCCGCCCTGCTCTGCTGGGGGAGAAGCTGACAGCGATGCAGGTGGATGCTCCCCTGGTGTCATGGATTCTTGATTACCTGACTGGCAGACCACAGTACGTGTGCTTGCAACACTGTATGTCCGACAGAGTGACCAGCAGTACTGGGGCTCCATAGGGGACTGTCTTGTCTCCCTTTCTCTTCACCATTTACACCTCGGACTTCAACTACTGCACAGAGTCTTGTCATCTTCAGAAGTTTTCTGATGACTCTGCCATAGTTGGATGCATCAGCAAGGGAGATGAGGCTGAGTACAGGGCTATGGTAGGAAACTTTGTCACATGGTGTGAGCAGAATTATCTGCAGCTTAATGTGAAAAAGACTAAGGAGCTGGTGGTAGACCTGAGGAGAGCTAAGGTACCGGTGACCCCTGTTTCCATCCAGGGGGTCAATGTGGACATGGTGGAGGATTACAAATACCTGGGGATATGAATTGACAATAAACTGGACTGGTCAAAGAACACTGAGGCTGTCTACAAGAAGGGTCAGAGCCATCTCTATTTCCTGAGGAGACTGAGGTCCTTTAACATCTGCTGGACGATGCTGAGGATGTTCTAGGAGTCTGTGGTGGCCAGTGCGATCATGTTTGCTGTTGTGTGCTGGGGCAGCAGGCTGAGGGTAGCAGACACCAATAGAATCAACAAACTCATTCGTAAGGCCAGTGATGTCGTGGGGATGGAACTGGACTCTGATGGTGGTGTCTGAAAAGAGGATGCTGTCTAAGTTGCATGGTCAATGTCTCCCATCCAATGTCTCCCATCCACTACATAATGTACTGGGTGGGCACAGGAGTACATTCAGCCAGAGACTCATTCCTCCGAGATGCAGCACAGAGCGTTGTAGGAAGTCATTCCTGCCTGTGGCCATCAAACTTTACAACTCCTCCCTTGGAGGGTCAGACACCCTGAGCCGATAGGCTGGTCCTGGACTTATTTCATAATTTACTGGCATAATTTACATATTATTATTTAACTATTTATTACTATTTTCTATTACTATTCTATTACTATTTATTATTTCCATGACTATTACTATTAGTAAATAGTAATATTACTATTTCTATTACTATTTATTATTTATGGTGCAACTGTAACGAAAACCAATTTCCCCTGGGATCAATAAAGTATGACTATGAATTATTTTCATACCAGCAAAAGTTGGACATTAAGTTAATCCTACTTCGTACTGTTCATATGGGTAATTGTTAAATGTTGGAGGGGGTTCGCTGCCTTTTTCCACCCTTTGAGACAGGGTCTTTCAGGCCACCACAAATCTTTGTGTGACTTGTTAGTCCTATTGACTTCTGAAGCTAAAGCAAATATTATATTCCATTCTACTTGCCCCAAATTTTACATACTTCAGTCAAATCTCCCCTTGCTGCTCTTGTTGCAAAGAAAACAAACCCAACCTAGACGGTCTATGTCTATAACTGTAATGCTGTTACCCTGGCAGCACCCTTGTGCATCCCCTCTGCACGCTGTTCAGTGTTACCTGTCTTTCCTGCAGTCTGACTTCTAACAGTAGGCTAATTAATGAATTGGACTGTTCCAGCAGGATCTCTCCAGTACTCTATAATATTTTAGTCAGCCCTTCAAAAGTAATGCTGACTTGGGTTCTTTAGTTGTAGCCATTTCTATAATTAGCACTAGCATTCATCAGTTGAAATGTTAAGGTGATTAATCACTATATCTCTAACTATAGACTAGTAGTTTCCCAATAATGGATGTCAGCTTAGCATCCATAATCAACTGGTAACCTTTGTTCCCCACACCCTCCCAGCCTACCCACCACCATCAACCTACATTCCTTCCTTCAAAGGAGGGAGGAATTTCTACTGTTTTATGGTCTAAAGTTACGGACTCTGAATCTAGGAAAATTTGGATGGTTTCCCCAACTACTTTCGTGATTTTACTTTTAAACAATTCCATTGCAAACCTCAGAATTTTTCACTGTTGAGTGTTAATGGTTTCTTGTTGATTATTTGATGTAAATGTTAGTGAGAACATAACTTTAATTCAGCACTTGTTTCCTTGAGATGTCATCCTCTTCGTCTTCCATTAATATAGGAACAAAGTAATTATTTCACACGGCAGTAATTTTGTTTTTAATTTATAATATCACAATTATCAATTCATTGTGGGCTCAAATCATTCCTAAACACCTTTTTCCCTCTTAACATACAAAACAGCAGGCTTTGTTTGGATCAGTACTCCTCTTGCCCACTTTGTTTTTTAGAAACATGGAAAACCTACAGCACAATACATGCCCTTTGGCCCACAATGCTGTGCCGAACATGTACATACTTTAGAAATTGCCTAGGGTTACCCATAGCCCTCTAATTTTTAGTTTTATGATGTTCTTTATCTGTATTGAGTTTCTCTTTTGTATGCCTTATCAAATCTGATATTTTTCATATCTGCTACTAACCCTCTCACGCTGCATTATCTGGTAGATTTGCACAGTTTAGAGCGGACTGTCCCTGCCTCCTGGAATGAGGTCAGTTTGCCCCAAATTTTGAACTTTTAGGAGAAACTCACTGAGGGGGCTCAGCAGCATCATGAACGCAGATGTTTCGGGTGGAGATCCTGCATCAGGACTGGGAATGCAGAGGGGAGATGTTCCAGGTTTTGATCAGTTTATGTTTTCAACAGCATCTGCAGTCTCTTGAGTCTCTTAGAATTTTTGCGTTTCTTCTTTTACATCAAACTCAGTTTTATTTCTATTTGACAAACAATCATCCATCTTTAAGACACTTAATGAAGGCGGCCATGGAAGCAGTGTGATTAAGTTACAGAAATAGTATCCAGAGGAAATGGCAATTGATTTAGAGACATGAGTTGAATCCCACCATGACAGCTGAGGAGTTTAAATTCAAGTATTTAAGCAAGTCTGGAATATAAAGCTAGTCTTTGTAAATGGTGAGCATGAAGCTATGGGACTGTTCTAGTTCATTAATCTCCATGGAAGGAAATTTGCTCTGCTTATTCAGTCTGACGTAATCCTTGATTCAACAGCAGGTTTGGTTTGTGATTGTCTTGTGAAACAAACTGATTTGTACACCAATATTTCTTGAATATAAACAATATTTGGCCCATTATTAAATGCAAAATAGACTTGTTGCATGTTGGGTTTAGGGCATAATTTTATGAGAAACTGTTCTGAACCTGCTCCACTAATATTGTCCTTTCTTAATCCTTACCCTTTTTAATTTGTGCAAATAGTAATCTCTTGTCCATTGGTTGTGTAGTTTTTCATAAATTCCATTGTTTCTTTACTTTCCTATAAATGCCTGTAAAGAAATTAATCTCAAGGTAGTATATAGTATCGTGTTTACTTTTCCTTTCCTTACATCTTTGATTCTGTCAATGCTTGTTTAAGGCTGTATACCTTTTCCATCATCTCCCTTTCCCAAGTTAGAGTGGGGATGGACAGAGGCAAAGATTAAGGGGATCTATGTGGCCTCATTAATAATGAGGTAGTTTAGTTAAACGGTTCACATAAAAAATAAATAAATTACCCTGGTTATTTTGGTGTAGGGTTGCTGGCAGCCACATGAATAACCAGGACTTGAGAATTGAAATATGAGACTGCAAATGCTGAAATCTAGAACAATAGGAAATTTGGTGGAAGCACTCAATGCGAACAGCAGAAAATTATTCCATAGATTGTAAGAGATGCAGAACAAACTGGCCCATTAATCCACCACTTCCCTCATGTGGCTGTTTGACACTTGCACAGAACTTGGTTTCTCTGATTTTGAGCATTTTGATACCAATGTGACTACTACATGTGTGCTTACTAGAACCAGAACCCAATGTACTGTGATACAAGCTTGCAACCTGTTCTGCAATTTTTTGATCACAGTGTCATGGAATTTTGTGAGATTTTTGCATTTATTCATCATTTTCAACATTTCTCTAGATAATCATCAAGAATCTTGTGATTTCCATATGGGTGGTGATATTGCGAAGTTGCAGTCAATTACATTTGTATGCACGGTGTTGTCAGACTGCTGGTAGGAGCAAGGGAGTCTGAAGTTACAAATTCTGTCCATCCTTCTCTCTTCCCCCCCCCCCCCCCCATGTTATTGGTTGTTTTGCTTTGTTTTTCATAGCCAGCCATTGCTTGGCAAATTGTCAATGCTTTAGTTTTCAATGGTCTGATCTTGCTAAGGAATTGTGTGTGCCCAGGTTCTACCTGTTGCCCTGGCTACGAAGGATGGGTCTGGCCCCACTCCCACGCAACGCCCCAGTCAGTTGGTCGTTGCCGCCATACCTGTCCTTCGAAGGAAAGTTCTTCCAGGAAAACGCCTTTGACCACAGGGCCATCAGGCGGTGGTTGGCACATAATGTCCTGCAGGCACTGCAGGAGAAGGACGCGATGGGCAAAGTGGGGTGGTTCCCTGAGCAGACTGTCCAGTACACCTGGCAAAATGCCTCATCGCCAGATCTCACCAACAGGCACCAGGACCTCACCTGGCTGGCGGTGAGAGGGGCCCTCCCAGTCAGATCCCTCCTGTATGACCGGAACGTCGTCTCCATACCCCACTGCCCACGGGAGGACTGCAGTGGGGAGAAGTCTGTGACCCACCTCTTTGCACACTGTGAGTTCGCGGAGGAGGATGGATGGGCTAATGTCACGTTTCATCCCCAGCAGCTGCGTAACAGAGGACTCTCTGATCTACGGGCTGTTCCCGGGGACGCACACGGAGACCAACATCCGGTGCTGCTGGCAGATCATCAACTCAGTGAAAGACGCTCTTTGGTCGGCCCGAAACTTGATGATCTACCAGCACATGGAGATGTCCGTGGGAGAATGCTGCCGAATGGATGCACTGAAACTTGGTGCAGCCACCGCAAGGGCCTGGTGGGGAAGGACCATGGTTTAGGGTTCTTCTCTCACAGGAGTGGGAGGGGTCGGGTGGCGGGGCGTATACCCCTCAGCAATGATGTGGAAAGGTGAACAACTGGAGTGCCACGTGGGTGGCCATAAGTATGGATATGTACAGACCATAATGGAAATGTATGAAAAGGATGGAAAATTATTGAATGGTTTATTGTATATAATTTTATTTTTGAATAAAGTATATTTTGAAATAAAAAAAATTGTGGGTAGTTACCATAATAACATACTGGATGAAGGCAATCTGAATGATCCAAGCAGTTTCAGGTTTGATTATTTTGTGTAGTTTGCTGGCTTCAGTCACACCATTTTGCTGCAGTAATCTGGCTTTACGCCTCCAGAGATGGTGGAAAAATTCCTAGCCTGAGATCTGGCTCTATGCATTACTGAAAATTGTGCAAGTGTGGTCACTGGATTCGAAGAACATTGTGATAGTAAACCTTCTCTTTCCATGTGTGTAAAATTGCACAATAGTTTTGAAAAAATTGTTGGGAAAAGCATCAAACACAAATTCCAGTATCTAAACAGTTGTGGGTATTTTAATGTAGAAAGTATGTCCTAGATATTCCTACATTTAATGAGAATGTTTAGAATTAAAAATAAGTAGGGAGCTTGCAAAACTGACCCATGGTTAATCAGAAATCAGGGTAGGCAGACTAAAGGGAAGTGACTTACAATTGCAAGCTATGTATGCCAAAAGAAAATCACAGCTACATAATTGTGACTATTTTAATATTTAGATTATGAAGACACGCAGTCCCCTTTTATTGTCATTTAGTAATGCATGCATTAAGAAATGATACATTATTTCCAGTGTGATATCACAAAAAACACAGGTCAAACCAGACTGAAAAAATTGACAAAACCACATAATTATACATAATTACAACAGCACAACAATACCATAACTTGATGAAGAAAGTCCATGAGCACTGTAAAGTTCAAAGTTTCTCAAATGTCCCACATCTCACACAGACGGGAGAGGGAAGAAAAACTTTCCCTGCCATGCCGACCACAATCCGACTCTTAGTCATCCGAAAACTTTGAGCTCTGATCAGCTCTCCGACACCAAGTACTGAGCGCCATCTCTGTCGGAGCGATTTGACCTCTTTCTCGGTTGCCAAAAGCAGGCAAGGCCGGGGATTTTGAGGCCTACCCTCCGAAAGATTCCCGACCACACAGTAACGACAGTAGCAGACGGGCGTTTCAGAAATTTCTCCAGATGTTCCACTGTGCTTTCACGTCTATCTCCATCAAATCCCATTTAATATCCCATTCTCAATTTTCTCAGATTTACTGTCACTAGATAGAGCCGGTACTCAAATGGCAGGTTATTTCCTCCATTCTTTCATGGTTTTTTTTCTTTTTCAAAGTCCTTGATTTAGAATTGGCTTTCTGAAGGTGTAACAGTTTTTAATGAGGTCAATAGGACTAAATAACAATTATAAATATTAGCAACAACCAATGATCAGTCTAAATGCAGCATCAGTTGTGTTTTAAATACAAGAAGCCTTGGATTTGTCTTTTTTTTTGTAAAGTATAGGTAAATGTGATGTGCAGGTAGGTGGAAAGCAATTTTAAAAATAGCTATGAGCTAAAAGCAATTTTGAGAATATGTAAATTTAGAACAATATTTTGTCAGCACAATCTACTTAACATTGAATTCCAATGAAAGTCCAATAATGCTAATTTACTGTGGTGTTCTTAAGACTTGACATTCTCAATGTGAAAATTTATTTCCCATTTTAGTTGTCCATGTGTCATTCAGAACATTTGAGTTGACTGAATCTTTACCTTGCCTTTTCTTCACAAGTACTAAAAGTCCTACAAAAATTCGTACTGTTTTCAAAGAAAAGTTAGAATCATTGTTATAGATTAATCCATTAGGGTGATAAATCTCAATTATTAGAGCCTGGAACCCAAATTAGTATATGTTGTGTGGAGTGATGTGATCAATCTATTTCACAGTGGCAGATATTTGGGGAGAGAGAAGTAGTAACACATACTGTTCTGGGTAATAATTTGACATGGTGTTACTTATAATTAGACTTTACCAACTTTATAATTACTGCCACAGCAGCATTTGGTTCTCATAATCCCAACAAGTTCTTTCGTATCCTAAGGATAATAATGTTTTTGGTAGTCTGGTTTAACGTGTGTGTTCGTGTGTGTGTGTGTTCGTGTGTGTGTGTGTGTTCGTGTGTGTGTGTTCGTGTGTTCTTTACTTTTCTGAGAGCTATCAAACCTTGCTTTAAGCTCCATGCTGTTCTTTTAATTTGTCTATCAACATATCCAATTTCATCTCTGAGCTAGGATATTTAGACTAGGTTTTGAGTGAGTTGTGGTGCTTTAGGTGATTTGATTTATTTGCCTTTTATTTTGCTTGCTACTTTCTGTGTTAGATGTACCTGCCATCTTGGCTCACCATATGCTCTACTCCAAGGCTAAAGTACAAAAGTCATCTAACCTCAGTATTGAGGGACGCTGAAGTGTTGAAAGTGAGAGGAAGCCTCATCTCCTCTCTTGGATGGAACAGATCTCAAGGCAATCTCAGGCGATGTCCACACTACGCCGGATAATTTTGAAAACGAAGCCTTTTCTCTTTGTTTTCACCCTCTGCCCACACTAAAAGGGTGTTTTCATTCCTCCCTCCCCCTCCCCCCCCCAATACCTGATACTGATAAATATTAAAGATTAGAAAATTGTGTGTTGTCCGGAGTCTGACAAACACAAATCATGCTGATACAAACGAGACTGGACACATGAATGTGCCTTATGACCTTTCACATGGTCTTTTCTAATTGGTAGAAACACTGGACTGCTTTTTAAAAAATTGAATGGATAGGAAATCTTGGCAGATATAAAATGAAAATCTTTTTGAATAAAATTGTTTTCCCTCAAGAAACTGGTAACATATCTAAAGATATAAAAGTAAAACTTTTGAAACTTAATCATGAATTACCCATGTTGTTTTCAGAGATTTGGCAGTTGAAATGGCTCTGGATCCTCCCCTGTCCATCGACCATGGATGATTATTTTCCTTTCCCGGAGCTTGCTGTAACTTTCAAGTGACTGAACACGTGCATCTTCAGTGTTCATTGATAATCAGTCTGGCCTTTCCCCAAATCTTCAATATCTCTGCAACATCATTTCTGTTCTTGGTTCTATTTTGGCAATGCTGTGCCTCAGTGGATTGCTTCTGTTAAACACTACCTGGTTACCGCATCAGTTTATAGCTACCCATTGAAAAACTTGGATTCACATCCGCACTGGGGTGTCCCTAGCACTTCTACAACAATGAAGTGACTTTTGAAGAATAGCAACTGTTGTAATTTAGGAATTTTAAATTTGTATTAGTGAATCCTGAGTACAGCAGCATAATAATGAATGGCTATGAGGGGAGACATAGCATTAAAGCCAGGACCCACAGACTCCAAGACAGCTTCTTCTGCCAGGCCATAATACTGATTAATTCATGCTGATACAATTGTATTTCTGTGCAATATAGATTGTCCTGTTGCAGATACTATTTATTACAAATTGCTGTACATTGCGCATGAAGATGTTACATAAAGATTTTTACACAAGGAAATGAAGGATATAAGAAATAAAGTTAATTCACTTCAAATGCTGTTGCAATTGCTTTTTTCAGGGCTAGGTGGGAGTGCAATTTGTGAGCATAATTACAAACAATTATAGCATTCACGTGAAAAGCACCAACTTACCCGCACAATCTTTCACCTTGGGAGGTCAGGAGTAGATCAATAGCTGAGTTGGCTTGAGGGATCAGGAAGTGTACTTCGGTTTTCTTGTCCAGTATTCATGAGTGATAAGCAAAACTGTAACTTGTAATAATCAACAGGCTAGAGTTGCATACTGATATTAGTTTGGATTGTTGATTTTGATAATCTACTTGCAAATTGCTGTATTGATTTGTATGATATCAAAACGTCAGAGATTGTGTTAGTCTTGTAACTGTTGTGACAACTTTAATTCCTTTAATTCTTTCTATGTTATGGGCAAGGTATAATGTTTGCTTTAAGGAAGAAAACGTTTGATGCTGCAGTTCAAGAAATGGCATGCCCAGTTGGAAAGTCAGAATAACTCCAAGCTGATCCTATTAAACTTTAATGCTTGCACTTCAAAGCCACTTGGTTAACATTTAGGTTTATAGTTGACAGGCTGGAAATTCTATCATGTGGTGCGTTGTATTTATGTATTTTACAAGGTTTGAAACCCAAAATTGATAAAAGGATTGATACTGTTGATATGGGTTTGTCGAAGTTGGGGTGTGGGTGTCCAACTATTCCAATTGCGGTCCAATATTCCAACTCCAATTTTCAGTCAAGATGCATGACTGCTTCCATCTCTGACCAGCTCTAGGAAATATAATTTCCTCATTCACCCTGCTTGAAATGATGGTTCAGAAATACCCTGCTCTTTCCCAAGAGCCATCAATTCCCATTTGAAAATCTTAAGAAATAACTACTTATTGAATGCTAATTAAAGATTACTGTCTATATCTGGAGGCAGGTGGCTTATTTATTATTGGTCTTATGAGTTCTCTTAAAATCGGAGTTTGTCTCTGGTTTATTCTTTCACAGATCTCTTGACAATTTTTTAAACTGTTAGATTTTTTTGAGTGGTTAAGGCCTGAGCAATGTACTATCAGCCAGGTCCCTTGCTCAGGTGGTGACAGTGCCTGGGTGGGGAGTCTTGCCATGAACCCCTGTGGGTTTTTTTTGTCTCTGGAGCTTGGTTAGTCATCACAAGGTGTTCTATGCATTTTTTCAAGAGGAAAAAAAAACTCCTTGGATTTGGCTTTCCCTATTCTCTCCTTCTAAGCATATTTTTTCCAGAGGTCCTCAATCTTTCCAGCCAAGGCACTGAAGTTGAAATTAGTTTAGTTCCCTTTGGAATGGGGTCTAGAGATTTCTCAAGACCAAAGTTGAAGTCATCCTGACCTCGTCTACAGCTTCCATGGTTTGGGTGTGTGTGCTGAACCTAGTTTGGAGTGAGCTGGAGGAATCTGTTGATCTATGTTCAAACTCTGGAGGAACTCAGTGGGTCAGGCAGCATCTATGGGGGCAGTGATTGTTGACACTTCAGGTCAAGACCTTGCATCAGGATCTTGACCTGAAACATTGACTACCCCTTTGTTTCCACAAATGCTACTTGACCTGTGCAGCTCTCTCCCCGCTATTTGTTTGTCACTCCTGACTCAAACATCTGCAGTCTCATCTTTATACATCAATTTTCTCTACTTCAGGGATGTTCATCAAACTGATTGTGGGTCTGTGAGAAAATGATGAAATCAATTGAACACAAAAGTTGCTGGTGAACGCAGCAGGCCAGGCAGCATCTATAGGAAGAGGTACAGTCGACGTTTCGAGCTGAGACCCTTTGTCAGGATTTCCTCGTGTTTGCATTTTTAAAATCAATTGAACGTTAGTTTTGGATATGAGGTCCAATGCATATACTGCTTTATTGTGGCTTTAATCTGTGTGGTTAAAGATATGTTTATTCATTGTGGGCTAGAAATCCATTTATTTATTTTGCTTTAATTTACTTTAATATATTCTTTCATGCGTGTCCTTGTTTTACACCAGTGAAGTAGGATCTGGAAATTTATTTTGTCGTATTAAGTAATTGGAACATACATTTTATCAAAGTGAAGTATAGCAGCTGCCATTTCATTTGTTTTATGTCACACCAGAAGTTCAACTTTGCATTTCCCTAGAGTGACTCACTCTTGATAGATTATAAATATTAGCCTTCCATGGAATAGTTGTCTTCATGCAAAATCCTTTTGAGAATTTTTGAGGCAAATTGGACCAGACTGACCTGGGATACCTTGGCGTTTAATAAGTGCTGGATTGGGGCCTTTGTAAGGTTTGTCCTTTAACCTTTCAGTGATTCATGCAGTAGCAAACCATCCTCTGGCAAAGCATTCAGGCCCCAATCTTCACAATCACTGCCTGGGTTTATTTGTCAGGTGCACATAATGGATTACTTTTTTTTGTTGACCTGAACCCAGGTCTTGCACCTTGATTGCCTGTGCACCAGGCTTTATAGTGGTCGCTGGTGGCCTTTCATGGCTACCCTTCATTATGCTCCTGTTGTCCTGATTGGTATTAATGCAGGTTTTCAACCCAAAGCAGCAATGGTTCTTTCACCCCCTCCCTCCCACCCTCCAGTGCTGCTGAGCTCCTCCTACAAATTGTTTTTTTTTGCTCAAAATTCCAGACTTGCTCTATCAAGTAAGCATCATACCCTTTCAGGTGCATCAGAAGTTTGGAGTTCTTTAGTGTCTGCTCAGCACATGGATCTTAAGCTCAAAAACTGTGCGACACGGTGGTGCAGCTACTGGAGTTGTTGCCTCGCAGCCCCGGTGAGCCAGATTCACTGACTGGTGTTGTATGTCCTGTGACTGTAAGGGTTTCCTCCCACATCCTCGGAGTCTGGGGGGTTGGTAGTTTAGATAGATGCTGTAAATTGCTGCCTGTGTAGATAGATGGTAGAACTGTTGGGAAATGGATACAAGAAAAATTATTGAGGAATGGGTTTGTGCTGTGAGCTGGCGTAGACTTGATGGGCTAAGGCAGATACAGTGGTCACATTTAAGAAGCACTTGCATTGGTACATGCATGGACAGGGCTTGGAGGATATGGACCAAATGCACAAAATTGGGACTGGCTTGGTGGGCACCGTGATCAGTATGGACTCATTGCGCTGAGGGGCTTTTATCCATACTGTATTGCTCTATGCCTCTAAATGGCCTCCTCCTATATCATTAGGAAATAATATGGAGAAAACATCTAATTTGGTTAATGGAGCAGTACATGAAAATTAGTTTCCCCATGACCTAGTCATAATAATAGCAGAGGATTTCTGACAGATGTCCAAGGTCATAGGATTGAGGTGCTGCATGTGCACATGAAAGACATTTGCAAGAGTTTAATGGATATGAGTGCAATTTCTCTTTAGTGTATTGCGGCATTCTGCACCACTTTCATGTGTGTCTTTGGTTTACACCAGTGAAGTGGGAATATTCATATTCATTTAAAGTGACACCGGTTCATTAAGATTAAGCTGGTTTATTGCAGCTCTGGATTTGGGAATTTGAGTTCTGAACAGTTCCCCAACTATTGCTTTGTCTGCTTCTCCAAGGCAAAAATAAGAGCTGTCACAGAATGGAGATATATAAACACACGCACACATTCTCCTACATACAAAAAATAATCTTTGTGCATTCACTGCATGCCTTTTCTATTTGTCTGTACTAATTGTCCATTTATGGAGACTATATTTGCCTGTGGAGATCTACTTTAAGCAGCTCTGAGGGTGTAAATTCGGGCTTCATATTATTGCATCTCAGTTTAGATTACAGCTGCAGGGCTGGAAAACCAGTGATGGGGGTGGAAACAAATCTTGTTATCCTGAGACCACACACCAGACTCCTACCCGGTGGAGCCATTGCCAGACTCTCCTGGGACAGCATGTCCATGATCTTCTAGCTTGTTGGAATACCCTTTGGACATTGGAATACATTGCTAAGGCAGTGTCATGTGCTTGCATATCTACAGTCTCAGCTCTTACTGGGGAATTTAAATATTTCTGCAAAATGAAATTTTTGCTACAATGGGAGTTGAGAAGTCAACTATCCAATAATGTATGGTGATTGGCACCACAGGTGTGCTAATTGAGATGGTCACCCATTCCACCAGCAGGTTCCAGTGTCAGCTTAATAGATAAATTTTAGACTCTATGCTCTTCAAACTGAGCTCAAATTTTTGTTTGTATCCTCGTGGTGCAAATGTCTCCTTGAATAAGTGCTTATGCGGCAAGCTGTGAGACAAGGCTTGCAACAGTAACCAACAACAGCTGGCTCCGGGATATTATCATTCTCTCGTGACCTTGGCATTGAAGCTGGCAGTTATTGTCCATCCTTCATTATGAATGAGTTGTGAAGCTGTTTCACAGGACAGTTAAGACCTATTATGTTGTTATGTAAGTAGCATTACACTTTGGGTCGTGTAAGGACTGCAAAGGTACTTTCTGGGCTGTCACTGAAAACAGAATGATGTATCAAAATGAGGATGATACAATAGACATCCTTTATATTGAATACACGTTGGAATCTAATCCAGTTGCAATGAAACTTTGTATGTATCTAACAAATTAAGTCACCACATCACTCCACAGCATCTGAAGACGGATACAATGATATTCATCAGTCAATGCAGTTATGATCAATTTGTTATTCAATGGCATCAGAAACCATTTGCAAAATCTTTCAAGAATTTTTATTGGAGGATTATTAGAATTGTTTCAGCGATATCTAGCAAATAACATATTTACCCACAAAATCCAAAGATAAATGTCTTTCTGTGGAACAAACCGTGTTTCCTCCTCCATTGTGATCTCAGAGAAGATATCCCATGGAAACAGATTTCTTTTAAAATCACCATCAGGTTCCAGCCTACTGTAGCATAGATTTTCAGAAGATTAATCCCATGCTTTATCAGATCTTGTGCAAGTTTATCGAAGAACATTAAACTGGTGCAAAACTTTTCATTTGATCCTAAACACATCTCTATTGCAAAGAATAGTATTTTTGGATTAAAAGTGTAAGTCCACTGTGGAGAAAATCTGATGAAGGAAATAACACCATTGAAACAGGACACAGTACTTTAAGCAACAAAGTGACACAAATATTTGAGATTGTGTGCTTATTAGCATCTTGTCTTATATTGCATTACAAAGAGCATCTCTCCACTAATAGCAGAACTTGCTCCTCATTGAAATTTAAATTTTCCGAATGAAGAAAATGCTTTATTTGAAGAACTATCTACAATTTTCTGGATATTATTTAATCATTAAACAAATCTTTCTGTGCCCATTTACCCAGTTTGTACTTTCATCATTGAAGGTAATGATCATGATTTCTGAAGGCATTCAGAAAACACCAGCAGAAAAAGTCTGAAATAATAGAAATTGTCCAATGAAATTCATGCATTATTATGCCTGGGTTGCCGTACTGTTTGTCTTTGAAGATGAAGAGTAGCTTTCCTGTCTTGCTGCCCTGTCTGAAGTAGAGCAACTCCCATAATGTTGCAGTATCGAATGAATGAATAGAATTTTCTAGGTTGGGACAGTGTGATTTGGAGCATTCCTTGCAAATAGGGAACAGAAGTATTATCCTACGTGGTAAAATCTGAGGAATAAGATGGTGAAGAAGTCCATCCACAATGGTATTGAGTCATTGGTGAACTGCAGGACAATGTTCAGGCTTGTTACTGGTGTGGCTGTGCTGTGAGCTGCTTTATGTTGTATAAGATGAAGCTTTTTTCATTCTCTTTTAAGCAAATAAAGGGCATTTCTTGTAGTCTCGACATGCCTCGTCATGGGCTTTGAAATGGGAGAGCACAGAGGAGGCTATTTAGCCTTTCAATGCTCAATATTTCTTTGAGCTACCAAGTCAGTCTTATTATCCTACTCTTCCCAGATCTCTGCATATTTTTCTTCTTTTGATTTATCCAGTTTCCTTACTAGACTTTATATTGAGCACCCTTTCCGATAATGGATTACACTTCAACCACACATTTTTAATGTGTGTTTTAAATCTTTCTACTCCCAGATGAATTACCTTTTTGTTTCTTCTTTCTGTTTTCACAACTTTAATCTCTCGTGTGGGAAATATACTCTCAAATGTAGTCCAGCTGTGGCCAAAACAGTGGTTTTTAAAAGTTCAACATGGCTTACTTGCTCTCATAGTTTTAAAACCCAGGGTCTTGTGCACCGTTTAAACCTTTCTCTCTACCTTTAAAATTGTTTTGCTCTGGGTTATGTTGTCCTCTTATTCCAATTATATCATTAAATTTAATCTTCCACTTGTCTGTCCATTCCATCAGTGTGGCTTTATTTCCTTGGTCTATCATCCTCATAGTTCACTGTGCCTTTTATGTTTTGTCGTCTACACAGCAGAAATGTATTTATTCATTTATTTAGAGATACAGTGCAGAACAGACCCTCCTGGCACAGTGACCTGCACCACCCAGCAACCCTCCTATTTAATCCTAGCCTAGTCACAGGACAAATTATTGACCATCTGGTATGTCTTTAGAACTGTATCCCCAAATACCCGAGTCAACAATGGATACTGAATAAACCCATTGGTCCTGTAAGCGTTACTATACACTTCTCTCCAGTCTGGAGAAACAACATTTTCACTACTGCTGTTTTTTTTTCGTTTCATTTCTTATTCCTTAATAAACTTTACCCAGCCTGTGGCTTTTTTTTTATTCATCAGCTTTGAATCTAGGAGTTAAGCCTTTTATTTATGTTGCCTCAATCAAATGCCTTTTGGAAACCAATACACAGCTGCTCCTTAGTGTATGGATGACTTGACTTACTGAAATCTGACTTTACACAAATTCTCCATACTTTTTCAAAGCATTTTTCAAGATAATATTTATAAAGTTAAGATTAATGTGAGAATTATTAATGACTGGATACCACGTGTTCCACTAGTTTAATAATGGTTAGTGTAATGGTGGATATTCAATGCAATGAAAGATTCAGCAAGTATCTGTAGCGTGCTATGATATGGATGTTTGACTTCTGGAGAAATCGGCTTTCAAATGTTTCTCAGGGGTGGAGTCTTTCGGATACAGCCGGTATAAACAAATCGCATCAGCCTCACCTTTTTTACTAGCAACTCTGGAACCTCCAAAAAAAATAAATCCACGGTTTTCTGCATGATTTATTAACCAATGCAGACTTGTCCAAGTTACTGATAATTATGTGCTTCAGTAAAACCCTTTTTTGTTTAAACAAGGATGTTACCAATGTAGTCGTCGGGCATCTTCCCTGAACTTACAGCTGCTTGGAAGATGGCGGGCAGGGTCTGCATCAATTTCCTCCCTTTCTTCCCTTGTCAGTCTAGGTTGCAACTAGACCAAGTGATTTCTCCACTTCCAAGTACAGCCAGCCAATCTAGTACTTCCTCTTCACAAACAAGAGAAAATCTGTAGGTGCTGCAAATCTGAGCAACACACACAAAATGCTGGAGGTACTCAACAGGCCAGGCAGCATCTATGGGGAAAAAGTGCAGTCGATGTTTTGGGCCGAAACCCTTAGGCAGGACTTGAGGGGGGAAAAAAAGCTGAGGAGTAGATTTGAAAGGTTGGGGAGGGGAGAGAGAAATGCCAGGTGATAGGTGAAACTTGGAGGGGGAGGGATGAAACAAGGAGCTAGGAAGTTGATTGGTGATAGAGACAGAAGACCATGGAAGTCCAGTACATACTTCTCCAAAACATCCGCCACTTCCAACTGGATCCCACCATCAAACACATCTTTCTCTGCCTCCTACTTTCTGCTTTCCGCAGGGATCGCTCCCTACACGACTCCTTTGTCCATTCGTCCCTCCCCACTGATCTCCCTCCTGACACTTATCCTTGCAAGTGGAACAAGTGCTTCACCTGCCCCTGCACCTTCTTCCTCACTACCATTCAGGCCCTCAAACAGTCCTTCAGTCCTTCCAGGTGAGGTGACACTTTACTTGAGTGTTGGGGTCATGTACTGTGTTCGGTGCTCCTGGTGTGGCCTCTTGTATATCGGTGAGACCCGATGTAGACTGGGAGATTACTTTAACAAGTCTACGCTCTGTCTGCCAGAACAAGCAGGATCTCCCAGTGGCCACCCATTTTAAATCCACTTCCCATTTCCATTCTTATTTCGATATGTCCATCCATGGCCTCCTCCACTGTTGGGATAAGGCCACACTTAGGTTGGAGGAATAGCACCTTGTATTCCGTTTGGCTAGGCTGCAACCTGATGGTATGAACATCGATTTCTCAAACTTCCAGTAGTGCCTCCAACCCACCCCCCCACACCATTTCCCATCCCCTTTTCCTCTCATGTTATCTCCTTGCCCACCCATCACCTCTCTCTGGGGCTCCTCCCACCCCTCCCCTTCCTTCTTTCTTCCATGGCCTTCTGTCTCTTTCACCAATCAACTTCCTAATTCTTTGCTTCAACCCTCCCCCTCCAAGTTTCACCTATTGCCTAGCATTTCTCTCTCCCCTCCCCCCCACCTTTCAAATCTACTCCTCAGCGTTTTTTCCCTCCAGTCCTGTCGAAGGGTCTTGGCCTGAAATGTCGTCTGCACTTCTTTTCCATAGATGCTGTCTGGCCTGCTAAGTTCCTCCAGCATTTTGTGTGTGTTGCTAGTACTTCCTCTTTATCAATTTCTAGCTCTTTCAGAATTTCAACTTCATCCTCCTTTGAAATGAACCCAGCACTTTTTAAAAAAAAAATTGGAGACACATAAGACACTGGAATTTGGAATTTGGATCAACAAAACAAAAATGTGAGTCAGGTACCATCTGTGGCATCTTTATCTTTTTTAATTAAGTGACTTACAGATTTCATTTATTACTTCGTGTTTATCAAACCAGTTGTTAATTTTCTCCTGGACTATTATTTCCAAAAGCCTTCCTGCTACTAATGTTAAACCGGTGAGTAACTGCCAGGTTTGTCCTTTTTTTATTTGAATAAGGGCAGAACATTTTCAGTGTAGAAATTTTCTGGTACCACCCCTCAATTGGAAAATTGTGACTTGTGCATCCATAATTACAAGGCAAAATGTCAAAGAAAATAGTCGCTTCTCTCTAGCACTTTTTACGCCCTTTCCAGCATATCGCAAAGATTTTTATTCTCCCCCAACATGTATCAGTGCTATAACTAAATGAGAAATGGAAAATTTCACACTTGAATATTGTTTTTCTACTTCAATGTTATGTATTTCTAAGTGTATTTGAAAAGTCTTGTGGAGCAGCGGTGGATTTGTTTCAGGTCGATTCACAATGGCATTACAGGATGCAAAACATTTCCTTTGACATCTGCTTGTTCTCTGGTTCATTGTAAGATTTGAGTTGCTTTGCCTGAAGTATGAAGCCTGCATCAAGTGCAGCAATTAACCCTCTGCACCAAGTAGTTTTCTACTTTGTACTAAAAACATACAGCTTTTTGGCCTGTCTTACACACATCTGACATAAATAGAGTGATGCAGCATGGAGAGCTTGTGCATCACAGCTTCAGCCCTGACCTCTGACGTTTTTCTGGATGGGGTTTGCACATTCTGTCTGTGGTGAATTGGGTTTTTTTCTGGATGTCCTGGTTTACTCCTCATCCCAAATGCATGTGAGTTGTTAAATTAATCAGCCATTATAAATCACCCCTAGAGTGCAGACGAGTGATAGAATTTGGGAAGGATTTAAGGGAATGTGGGGAGAATGAAAATGGGATTAGTCTGCATTGTGCAAATGGGTGTTGGATGGATGGAGCAAATATGGAGAAAGGGTCTCCATAAACTCTTAAAAAGAACTTGATGCACAGCATTCTAAAAGGGAAACTTGTGGGTTTATTCTTGCCTATTTACTTGAGCAACATGCTGGTTTAGTATCTGATCTTGACACATCTTCTGGGCTAAAATCAAGTCAATGAATAGCCATTGTTTTTTCTATCTTTTTGGATAGATGGGTGATAATCACTGCGGCCTTTTGTGATCTCTTGTAAGCTACAGATTATACTGAAGAGTTGATTCTTAAACCTGCAGAGGTTTAGTCGGGCAGAGGTTTTGCATCCAGTCTGTTTCTCTAGGCATGCACAGGCTGGTCTCCCTGCATTCGGCCATTTGTTCATTTTGTGATTGGTGAGGAGAATGACTTGCAGCAGTGCAACATTTTCAGAGTCTGGAGTCTTCAGTTTATAAATTACAGATTAATGTGAAAGTAATTCAAGTCTATTTTCAAATAAACTGGTATTTTGTCCAAATCTCCCATACAATGATGCCCTTAACTTTCAGCTGTTCAAGAAAGAACTTTTAACCAGAATTCAAGTTAAGCAGATGTAAAATGGGCAGAAATTGAATGGAGAGACTGATTGTAAATCAAAATTTAAAAAAAACTGAACAGATGAAGTTTATTTCCCCAAACTACCTGCAGGCCTCAGAGCTCCAGATTCCTTTTTTTAAATCATTGAATAGCAGAGCAAATAAAAGGCTTTTTTTTGGGGGCTTGGTGTGTCAGTGAAAGATCATTCTTTTACAGAAACGATTGGCACTGTTTGATGTAGCTGCTAACAGCACAGCTCTGTAGTCATGAGATTCCAGTTCTTTAGCTAATCCAGAAATCTAATTTATGAACGATCCTCTACAAACAGCAGCAGCAGCTGTCCGGGTTGCTTTGCTAAACTCTTTTATTATGGAGTGGAAATTGGACTAAAAGCACCAATTTTGTTACTCGCCTGGAATTCATGTTTTACTTGATGGAAGTGAAGCAGACCAAGAGGAAGGAGCATCTACAAGGAAGAAATTTTGTAGCAGTGATCTTATGTTGCTTCATTCCATATTGTTATGGAAAAGCACAAGGAAAAAATAAAAATAAAAGTTTCTGACTGGGGTAAGGGCAGTTTTACCAAACTTTGAAGTGATTTAACAAATGTGAACTCAACGTAGTTAATTGAAGGTAAAATGGTCCTGGGGCAATGGGAAATGAATAAGAAGTTTATTCAATGAGGTCGAGATAAACATCTTTCTACGATGAGGAACAAGTGAGACTGCAGATCAAGAGTCCTTCTACAAATTAGTTTTTAGTCCAAACCTTGGGGGTTTTTGACCACTCTGTCTAAGCTTCTTACCTGTACACACCTCATACCCCTTTAATCTCCTTTGTAGCAGAGGATGCAATTCTGGCAGTTAGTGTGGAAGCAGGGAATCTGCAGAAGGACTTGGATTGGGAGAATGGTCAAAGAAGGGGCAGATGGAATATAGTGTAGGGAAGTGTATAGTCATGCATTTTTGTAGAAGGAATAAAGGTGTGGTCCATTTTCTAAACAGGGATAAAATTCAAAAATCAGAAGTGCATAGGGACTTGAGAGACCTCGTGCAGGATTCCCTGAAGGTTAATTTGCAGGTTGAGTTCGTGTAAGGAAGGCAAATGCAATGTTAGCATTCATTTCGAGAGGATTAGAATATAAAAGTAAGGATGTAATGATGTGGCTTTGTAAGGACTGGTCAGACTGCAGTTAGAATATTGTGAGCAGTTTTGGTCCCCTTATCTAAGAAAAGATGTGCTGGCATTGGAGAGAGCCCAGAGCAGGTTCACAGAATGATTCTGTGAATGAAATGCTTAACGAATGAGGAGTGTTTGGCTCTGGGCCTGTATTCACTGGAGTTTAGAAGAATTGGGGGGGGGGTGAAGAGGAGGGATCTCATTGAAACTATCGAACGTTGAAAGGCTTTGATAGAGTGGACATGGAGAGGATGTTTCCTATAGTGGGTGAGTTGAGGACCAGAGGGAACAGTCTCAGAATAGAGGGACAACATCCATTTAGAACAGAGATGAGGAATTTCTTTAGCTGGAGGGTAGTGAATCTGTTGAATGCTGTGGAGGCCAAGTCATTGGGTATAGTTACAGAGGAAGTTGATTTGATTCTTGATTAGTCAGGGCATGAAATGTTACGATGAGAAAGCAGGAGAATGGGGTTGAGGGGGTAATAAATCAGCCATGATGGGATGGTTGACCAGAATCAATGGGCTGAGTGGCCTACTTCTGCTCCTGTGCCTTTATGGTCTTAAATTCATTGCCTGATTGGGGAAGAGAGGCAGTGTGTGAAGAACTATTTGTTTGTATTTGTCCTTTAAGAGTAGTCACCTGCAGTGCTACAGGCTGGGATGCCCTTTTCTCAACCAGCACAGGCACAGTGAACAAAATGGTTTCCCATATAGTAAACTTGAATTCGATGAAGACTATATTGTCTCCTTTCCCAAGAAACATAGAACAAAAACATAGAAAACCTACAGCACAATACAGGCCCTTCAGCCCACAAAATTGTGCCGAACATGTCCCTACCTTAGAAATTACTAGGCTTACCTATAGCCCTGTATTTTACAAAGCTTCATACACCTATCTAAAGATCTCTTAAAAGACCCTATCGTATCCACCTCCTCCACCATTGCTGGCAGTCCATTCCACGCACTCACTACTCTCTGAGTAAAAAAAACTTACTCCTGATATCTCCTCTGTACCTACTCCCCAGCACCTTAGACCTGTGTACTCTTGTGGCAACCATTTCAGCCCTGGGAAAAAGCCTTTGACTATCCACACGATCAATGCCCCTCATCATCTTACACACCTCTATCAGGTCACCTCTCATCCTTCATAGCTCCAAGGAGAAAAGGCCAAGTTCACTCAACCTATTCTCATAAGACATGCTCCCCAATCCAGGCAACATCCTTGTAAATCTCCTCTACACCCTTTCTATGGTTTCCACATCCTTCCCGTAGTGAGGTGACCAGAACTGAGCACAGTACTCCAAGTGGTGCAGAGGAGATTTACAAGGATGTTGCTGGATTGGGGAGCATGCCTTATGAGAATAGGTTGAGTGAACTTGGCCTTTTCTCTTTGGAGTGATGGAGGATGAGAGGAGACCTGATAGAGGTGTATGAGATACTGAGACATTGATTGTGTGGATAGTCAGAGGCTTTTTCCCAAGGCTGAAATGGCTAGCATGAGAGGGAACAGTTTTAAGGTACTTGGAAGTAGATACAGAGGAGATGTCAGGGGTAAGTTTTTTACGTAGGTAGTGGTGAGTGCATGGAATGGGCTGCCGGCAACAGTGATGGAGGTGGATACGGTAGGGTCTTTTAAGAGACTCCTGGATAGGTATATGGAGCTCAGAAAAATAGAGGGTTATGGGTAACCCTAGGTAATTTCTAAGGTAAGAACATGTTCGGCACAGCTTTGTGGGCTGAAGTAGTGCCTGTTTTGTGCTGTAGGTTTTCTATGTTTCTAACTTGATTCTAACTCACGACCTGAAGGTCGTGAGTTCGAACCCCCAGCCGAGGGAACGTGTTGTGTCCTTGAGCAAGGCACTTAATTACACATTGCTCTGCGACGACACTGGTCCCAAGTTGTATGGGTCCTAATGCCCTTCCCTTGGGCAACATTGGTGTCATGGAGAGGGGAGACTTGCAGCATGGGCAACTGCTGGTTTTCCATACAACCTTGTCCAGGCCTGTGCCCTGGAGAGTGAAGACTTTCCAGGTGCAGATCCATAGTCTCACAAGACTAACGGATGGCTTTACTTTAACTTAATTACTCCAAAGTATTCCTGGCCAGCCTGTTACTTTCTACCCTCCTTAAACCTAAGGTCATTCACTTTGTATAGACCAGAAACAAAACCAGAATACTATAACTGGTGTCCCTGCCCAAGTCTAGCAATTTCCTCTCCTTCAACTGCCTTTTTCCTCCTTAGTACAGCATTTGAGAAAACATTTGGATAATCTGATGTGGCTCTGATTTATTTGATGCTGTTATAAACATCAAACTCAGAATGGTACAGTACAGGAACAGATCCTTCAGCCTACGATGTCTGTGTCAAACGCATGCCAAATTAAACTTAATTTCTTCTGCCTGTGCATCATCCATATCCTTCCATGCCCTGCATGTTCATGTCTGATTCAAAGCCTCTTAAATGTCACTATTGTATCTACTTCCACCACTATCCCTGCTGGTCTGTTCTAAGCACCAGCACTCTGTGTGTAAAATAAGCAGACTTGACTGCACATCTCCTTTTCCATCTCACATTCCAAGTCATGCCATCAGGTATTTGACATGTCTATCTTGGGGCGGGGGGAAGAGATTCTGTTTACTCTATTCATACCTCACGTAATCTTATGAACTTCTATCAGATTTCCCATCAGCCTCTGATGCTCCAGAGGAGAAAACCCAAGTTGTGAAATTTCTCCTTTGATCCAGACAGCATCGTAAACCTCTTCTGTACCCTTTCTAAAATCTCCACATCATTCCTGTAATGAGGTGGTCAGAATTGTGCACAATTTTTTACTTTTAAATTTTCGACAGCATCGGTGGCATGGAGAGGGGAGACTTGCAGCATGGGCAACTGCCGGTCTTCCATACAACCTTGCCCAGGCCTGCACCCTGGAAACCTTCTAAGGCGCAAATCCATGGTCTCAAGAGACTAACGGATGCCTATAATTCCTGAAAATAATTTTACTGATTTACAAAATGTTGCTTATTAATGTGAGGCAAAATGCTTTATGGCCATTTTCATTGTAGTACATTCCTACACCGAGAGTGTGGTTAAAATGGCAAATGACTTCTACTTGAAAGAGTCAGTAGTTGCCGTGAACGTTTGTGAACTGATGAATTACTGTAGTATAACTGGTATCTGCGGAAGAGAAAAGGGAATGTTTCTGATCCTGAACACTGACAGTCTCATACTGTCTCAATATAATTTGCAATGAGTGAAATATTTCTGAAAGACATTTACTGTAAATGCAGACAAAAGAACAAACATGATTTTATTATTTCTGTAGTATTGGACATCTGGAGAACCATTCTTGCACCCTAGTGACAAGTGAGCCCAAATCTTGGAGAGCAGGCCTGAATCCAGAGCCAACTGGCTCTGAGGCGAGAGTGCTACCAAGCTGACACATCTAAGAGACACAGTGAAGATAAATGTTATGTTTACAACATCCCATCATGGCTGATTGATTTAACATAAGTAATTGAAGACTGCTGGAGTGTAGAAAATCTAACTGCAGCAAAGCACAAAGGACTGCTGTAAACCTGGAACAACAACAGAAGATGAGTCAATAGAGTGAAGGCCAGCTGTTCTGTTTTGTTTGGGTGTATCCCTTCCTCAACACACTGTCAGAATTATTTGATTACATCCAAAATATCAGTCTGACTTTTTGCTATGCTGATGGTGACTTTTATTTTCAAAATTATTGCTTTACTCGCTACGTGAGCAAACTGCCTTTCTTGGAGTAGAGAAAACTGGAAGAAAAATCTCTGTTCATTTACAAATCAAACTATTTAGCTGTCCTTTAACCTAGTATTCATGTTATATGTAATTACATGTCATTAAAGATGGAGTAATCAATCTAGTCTTGCAAATCATCAAATTTCATCTTTAAAATGCTATTAGTCTTTTAGAGTTTTATGCCTTTTGGTTAACCAAATTTCATGACTTAGTTTAAAAAAAAATTCAAACAACATTAAAACACTTCTTCTATTTTGCATATCCTGATAAGGGATCACAACCAGAAACATCAATTCCCTTACTCTGCTCTCCATCCAAGTCCCTCCACTATATTGTGCTCCACAGTCCAGCAACTGCAGTCTCCTATATCTCTATTCTGTTATTGCTCCGTTGGATTGTTTTCAACATGACCCCTAATAAACAGAGCATCACAAACCAGGCTTTCTTCTCTCTCACTATTTGTGTGTTCTTTCTCACCACTTTCTTCACGGGGAATTAATGATTTTTATGATATGCTTGATGTACTATGAGTGCTGATGATCAGAAGCAAGATGATAAAATTCTGGAGGTCATGCAAGTATCAGGTTTTCACTCCCTCCACACCGGTCCCAGCAGCTGCGTAGTATTTACAAAACGCAGTGAAACAACTTGCCTTAACTGGTTTCAACAACATCTCCCAAACCTAAAGCCACCACTATTTTTCAGTATTTTTTTTCTTGAATACTCTGACTTTCCTTCATCTCTAAGCTCTGTCCTGAACCATATTGTGTTATTGGAACTCATCCAGTCAAGGGGCGAGCTTTCCATCACATCCCTGATGCGTGCTTTTGGAGTTGAGTCTCTTGGATCATGGTATTTATGTGGCTGGTCGAAGCGTTTCAAGTTGTGATTACCCTCTCCCTTCTTCCTCCTTCCCTACCCCCCCAACCCAGAGATGGTGTTGGTGGGAGACTATTAGTACTAATGAGGAGGTACCTGAATAGTCAACGTAGAGTAGTCTGTTGCCTGACAATTGTGGTGGAGCAAAAGCCAGTGAGCACTGATGTCCTTCATTACCCAAGTTGCAAATGGTTTTGTATGTTGTGCCATTATTACTACTAACTGAAGGTTATCAGTGAAGAATCTGTAGGTGGTGAACCTTGAGACTAACCCTGTGCAAATATATCCAATGCCTGAGATTATTGCCGCCAGTCAATCACAAGCATCTCTTGTACTGCGTAGAATTCCAACTCCAATTAGTAACTTGTACTTGCAGCTCTGATGATAAAGGCTGCCACTCCTCATCTCAGAAATTCCATCCTTTGAAGCAGAAGGTGTGATTATATCCAGAATCAGGCGTTCAGGCAAAACCCAACAAGAGGTGGTTGATAGCTGAGCCATAGAAACATGGCCTTCAACCCACCACATCCATGCTGTGTGCTGCATCCTTCTATATTAGTCCCATTTGCACTCATTAGATTTATTCCCTTCAATGCCTTGGCAATTCAAGTTCTTGTCAAGATGCTTCTGAAATATGGTGAGAATATGTGCTTTTGCCCACCACCTTGGGCAGTAATTTCTAGAATCTAGCCACTTTTGATGTGGAAAATATTTCACCTTGGATGCCACTGAACCTCTCGCCTTAAAGCTATGACGTCCCATCGAAGCCCTCCTAAGTTTTACAGTTTAATCAGGTCAGCTCTTCCAGTCCAGCATGTGCAGGATGCAATAGTGATTGAAGTGAAAGGACATTCAACAGCATGTTTGTGCATGAAGCAAAAAAAAGAATTCCTCCTACTGGAAGTATTCTGCTTCTTCAAGTGGGGGAGGGGATTGGTGGATGCAAAACTAGAGAAATAAGCAAGAACTGCTGAGCTGTGATATTGAAGGATTTGAAGTAAATGAAGGCGGAGCATTCTCATTGTATTCAGAAGAACTTGTGGTCACTTTTGTCTCCCTCCCAGTAAAGGAGGATTTGTTGATTTTGGTTCCGAGGAGCAAAGGAAGAGATCAATTAGGAGTAGCGATCATTGGTGCTGCCTTATCGCAATATTTTCATCACAGTTCTGTTTTTCTGATTCAAAGGGCTAGGCAGGCTTAAAGTGAGCAAGTCTTCTGGTCTGGATAGCATGCATTCATTAATACTTGTTCAAAGAGATTGGAATAGCACGCCTGACACCAACAGACTTCAGAATCAGAATTTAACATCACCGGCATACGTCATGAAACTTGTCGTCTTTGAGGCAGCAGTACAATGCAGTACATAATAGGAAAAATATGATCTGGGTGATGGGGATCCTTGATGATGGACAATGCCTTTTTTATTTGAGTCTTTGCTGCGAAGCTGTTCTGGGATCTATGGAGGCTAATGCCCATGACAGTGCTAACTGAGCTTGTATCTCTCTGCAGCTTATTTCAATCCTGTGCAGTAACACCCCCGCCCCACCTCCCAGTATAAGATGGTGATGCAGCCACTTGGAATGTTCTCCACAGTATATTGATAAATATTTGCGAGTGCCATTGATGACATACCAATTCTCCTCAAACTCCTAATGAAATATAGCTGTTGTTGTGCCACCTTTGTAGCTGCATCAATATGTTGGGTCCAGGACAGATCCTCAGAGATATTGACACCCAGGAACTTGAAATGGCTCACTTTTTCCACTATTGATCCATGGTTTGTTCCCTCATCTTTCCCTTTCTGAAGTCCACAATCAGTTTTTGTTAAACCTTTGTTGTGGGAATCTTTTAGAAGCAATAAGTGAAAACATTAAGAGACTTTGAGAAGTGTGAGTTGATAAAGGAGATCTAGGAATTGAGTGCAAACAGTTCTGATAAGGGTAATAGAGACGGTTGATAAGGAATGCAGTAAGTTCTTCCTACGTGGATCTTCAGATATTTGGTAGAGTTTAGCAAAGCCGAGGTGTACAGAATAGTCATGATAGGAAAGTGTTGAAAGCAGTGGCAGACAGCTATTTTTTCAGGTTGTGGGGTGCCAACCACCAGGGGTTGGTTTCCAAGCCAATCCTTTTGTTTTAGTACACATTAATGACTTTGACAGTGGTCCACAAGATAAAATTTCAAATTTGCTGGTGAGACAAAGCTTGGAAATACGGTGGACAATGAGATGGTTGGTAATAGACTGCAACAGATAGACATGTGCCTGATGCATTTTGATACAGACTTGTGAATTGTATACTTGGCAGAAAGAATAGGGGAATGTGATACAGAGTAACCAATACAGTTATAGTCTCAACTCGGCATGGAAATGGGGCCCTTCAGAGTCCACACCAAACATCAGCTACCTATTTAGACTAAATCTCTTTAATTCTCCTCACATTCCCATCAACTCCTGCCAAATTCTACCTCATGCTACACAGTAGGGCTGGCCAATCTACTAACCCTTTGGGATGTAGAAGTAAAGTGGAGAACCATGTGATCACAGGGATAATGTTTGAACCTCACACAGATGTTGCCCGAGGCCCCTGGATCTGTGAGGCAGCAGCTCAGCTAACGGTGCCTCTTGCCGCTCTAAAGCATGTGCAGGGACCTTGGTGTACAGTGTTTCAAATAATTCACATTCAAATCCAAATAAAATTTATTATCAGAGTACATGCATGCCACCACATACAACCCTGAGATTCTTTTTCTGTGGATGTACTTGGCAAATCTATAAAACAATAACTATAAACATCAGGACCTGTTAACTAAACGAACTGTCCAAATACAGATATAAATAAATAGCAATAAATAAAGAGCATGAAATGGCAATATATCAGAGTCCTTAAATGAGTGCAGTTATTTCCTTTGGTTTAACAGTGTGATGGTTGAGGGGTAGTAAATGTTCTTGAACCTAGAGGTGTGAGTCCTGAGGGGTTTTGTACCTTCTACCTGATGGTGCAGCGAGAAAAGAGCATGGCCTGGGTGGTGAGGATCTTTTGATGTTGCTTTTCTACAGCAATGTTTCGTGTAGGTGGGGTCAGTGGCTGGTGGTGGTGGTGGTGGTGGTGGGGGGGGGGGGTTACCCAAGAAGTACTGGGCCAAATACACTACCCTTGTAGGATTTTACACAAAGGCATTGTTCCCATACCAGGCCATAATGCAGCCAGTCAGCACACTTTCCACAAACATCTATAGAAATTTGCCAAGGTTTTCAATGACATGCCGAACCTCTGTAGACTCCTGAGGAAGTAGCGGCGCTTTCATATTTCCTTTGCAAAAATATTTGTACAGTAGGTCCAGGACAGGCCTTCTGAGATAGTGACACCCAGGAATTTAAAGTTACTGACCTTCTCCACTGCTGATCCTCTGAATATTACTGGCTCATGGACCTCTGGTTTCCCTCTCCTGAAGTCTACAATCAGCTCCTTGGTCTTATTGAGAGGTTGTTGTTATTACACCACTCAGCCAAGTTTTTAATCTCCCTCCTGTATGATGATTTATCACCCAATTTGATACAGCCCGCAACAGTGGTGTCATCAGCAAACTTGTATATGGTTTTGGAGCTGTTCTTAGTCATAGGTGTGTGTGTGCATAAATCCTTGAAGTTGTGGGGTTTGTTGAGTGGAGTTCAAGGGGTAAACATTCTCTTTAATGTGATGTTGAGAGAGTGCTACTCAGCTGGAGAACTACTGAGATGCCTGCTTGTCCCCCTTGAATTGATGCTAAGTAAATACAGTGGATAATGATTAATTGGGCCATCAGTTAATCGGGGCAGCCACTTATTTGGGACAACTCTTAAAGAACAAAAACTAATTGGAAAGATAGCCAGGATTCTCTTTGTTTGGGATACTATGCTGCTTAATTGGGTCCGGAGACTGTTGCCGACCAGTTTCTAACTGTGTGCTTGTGTGGTCACTGTGCTTAGACTGAATAGTCTTTAAATAACATCAGTTGCTTGTGTTTCTATTATAAAAGCAGTGATAGTTGTCTCTACGGTTGGTGACAAATAACCAGTACGACAATTCCGAACAGCTCACTGGTTTCAAGCATTCAGATTTTGAAATGCCAGAAACAGTCAGGAGTGAAATTGAAACTATTTCACTATTTCAACAAATTGGGAACTACAAAGAATTTGAAGGTGTCTACAGTACAATCATCTTGAATGCTGCTCTGGTTCCCATTGGACACTCAGCTGTCACCTATGGCTCTAAGTTGCTGTTTACCTGCGATGGTAGCTACACCCCAGTACACCACTTTGATAGGCAGGCTAAATCGGGTGAGGGTGGCTGGCAGGTGTCATACCATAGTGAGATATGGACATGCCTGGGCTAGCATACAAAGGTGGTCTAGGCAGGAAGGTGGTTCTACAATGCTATGTGGAGAGCGAGGGGCATGTCGAGACACAGAAGTATTCATGGCCATCCACTGCAACCCAGGAAGACCCCCAGATGTGACTTCTACTTTGTTACTGGACCTGAACTTCCAAGGTCAAGGGAGTGGAACAGCCCCAGTGTATCGGGTTTTCCATTTTTTAAAAACTCTCCCACACAGGTTTCTTGACATCGTTGGATATGATGGTTATCCACCAGAAGGATTTGTAGTGTTCTAATTTGATTTGTATTTCATTTAAATACCTAATTTGTTATTCGGTTAAACAGTAGCTTGTCTTTTTCATACCTTTTTAACTCTTTCTATGACACTTCAGCTGATTGGGGCAGCTGCTTAATTGGGCCAAAATGTACTGGTCCCAATGTGTCCCAATTAACTGCAATACACTATTTGTGTAGTTTTAAAAAGTGCAGAGAATGCAGAATTTCATGATGTTTAGCTTTGTTTTGCAACATGACCAGGACAGATCACTTAGACCTTTCTCTCATTGCTGGTGGATTTTTTTGGGGGGTGGGGAACAAATTTCTGTTCCTACATTTCCACAGAAATGAAGTTACTTGATTTTGTCTTCATGCACAATGTTTTAGAATATTAAGTTTAAGTAGCTGATAATTTGTAGGGTATAGAGATGTATATCCTGTAAGAATATCGGTTTCCTGTAAGACTAGCTTGGATTCAGTTAATGAAGTTAACTCTTTTGCATTAATCCTGTAATGGAGCTTTGACCAGTGATTGATCCTAACTTCTGAAGTTTGAGAGGAGGAGATTTCACTGGGGTCCACTGAGTAGCAAAAGGTGATCTTGAGGCTCTAGCTCTTCGCTTCAATGAAGAGAGGCTTGAGTCAAAGAAAGAAAACTCTAGGTGAAGATTTTTTCCCTTCCCTTTTTTTTATATAACTGTTTAGCAAGGGCAGGATACTGAAATGCTCCTCTCATGGGATGTAGGAAGGCGGGGAGACCTCCAGTGTCCCTAATGACTACTACTGTGAGAAGCGCATCCAGCTGCAGCTTCCAGCAATTTGCATTAAGAAGTTGGAGCTGGAACTGGATATACTCCGGATTATTCAGGAGGTTGGAGGAGTGATAGATAGGACATATAGAGAGGTGGTTACCCCCAAGGTGCAGGACACAGGAAACAGAGTGACAGTCAGAAAAGGGGTTAAGGAGGCAGTGCAGAGTACCCCTGTGGCCAGCCCCCTCAACAGCAGGTATGTTGTTGGAGGTGTTGACCGAGCAGAGAAAAGTCAGTGGTTGGGTCTCTGTCACTGGGTTTGCCTCTGTGACTCAGATGGAAGCAGAGTAAAGAGGAATGCTGTGGTGATAGGGAATTTGTTGTGGAATGGACAGGAAGTTCTGTGGCCAAGAATGAGATTCCTGGATGGCACGTTGCCTCCTGGGTCCCAGAGCCCGGGACACATCTAGTATCAAGTCCTCAGCATTCTCAAGTGGGAGCCTGAACATCCAAAGGTCATGGTCTATGTAGATACCAATGACATGGGTAGGATGAGTGGGAGGTTCTGCATAGGGAGTTGGGTGCTAAGTTAAAGGGCAGGACCTCCAGAGTTGTGATGTCAGGATTGCTACCCATGCCATGTGCAAGTGAGGCCAGAACTAGGAAGATTCTACAGTTTATCACCTAGCTAAGGAGTTGGTGTAGGAGGGATGGCATAAGATTTTTGGATCATTGGACTCTCTTCCAGGGAAGGTGGGACCTGTACAGAAGGGATAGTTTGCACCTGAACTGGGGAATAATATCCTAACAGGAAGGTTTGTTAATGCTGCACGGTGGGGTTTAAACTGGAGCTGCAGGTGGATGGGAACCAGAGTCAGAACAGTTGAGAAGTTGTAGAAGCAGATATTGGTAAGACTTCAGACTAAGTCAGCAATCAGAAGGCTGAGCATGGTGCAACTCGTACCCTGAGTTGCGTAATTTCAATGCAAGAAGTATTGTAGGAAAGATGGATAAGCTCAGCAAGGATCAACAACTGGAATTATGATGATGCAGCCATTAGTGAGACTTGGTTGCAGGAGAAGCAGGACTGGCAGCTGAATATTCCGGAGTTCCATTGTTTTAGACGTGACAGAGCGGGAGAGATTAAAGGAGGAGGGGTGGCGTTACTAGTCAGGGAAAATGTCACAGCAGTGCTCAGTCAGGACAGACTGGAAAACTTGATTAGTGAGGCATTGTGGGTGAAACTGAGAAATAAGAAAGGTATGACCATGTTAATGGGACTATATTCAGTCCTAGGTATTTAGAGGAACAAATTTGTAAAGAGATTGCAGACTGTTGCAGCAATCATAAGGTTGTTACAGTAGATGATTTTAACTTTCCAATATTGTCTGGGAATCCCATACTGTAAAAGGACTAGTTGGGACAGAGTTTGTCAAATGTGTTCAGGAAAGTTTCCTACATCAGCAAGTGGGAACAAATGAGGTGCTTATGGAGTACCAGAGATGCAAGAGAAAGCTTAAAAAAGAAATCAGGAAGACTAAAAGAAGGCATGAAGTTGCTCCAGCTGACAAGGTGAAGGAGAATCCCAAGGGAATCTACAAGTATGTTGAGGTCAAAAGGATTGCTAGGGACAAAATTGATCCTCTGAAAGACCCGAATGGTAATCTCTGGAGCAAAACAGATGGGAGAGATCTTAAATGAATTCTTTGCATATATTTACTTGAGTGACGAATACGGGGTCTATAAGAAGTGAGGCGAAGTGCCTTCAACTTCATGGACCCTGTACAGATTACAGAGGAGGAGGTGTTTGCTACCCTGAGGCAAGTCAGGGTGGATAAACCCCCAGGGCCTGACAAGGTGTTCCCCTGGACCCTACGGGAGGTAAGTGCAGAAATTGGGGCCAAAGCAGACATATTTAAAACGTCCTTAGTGACTGAAGAGGCACCACAGGATTGTAGGATAGCCAATGTTGTTCCACTGTTTAAAAAAGGCTCTAAACGTAAACCAAGAAACTGTAGGCTGGTGAGTCTGACAGCAGTTGTTGAAAAGTTATCGGAAGGTATTCTAAGGAACTGGATATTCAAGTATTTGGATAGACATGGACTGACTAGGGATAGTTGGCAGGTCTTCATGCCTGTTAGGTCGTGTCTAACCAATGCTAGAGTTTTCTGAGGAAGTTACCAGGAAAGCGGATGAAGAGAAGACAGTGGATGTTGTCTACATGGCAAGTTGGTCAAGAAGGTTCAATCATTTCGCATTCAAGGTGAGGTAGTAAATTGGATTTGACATTGACTTTGTGGGAGAAGCCGGAGAGTGGTAGTAGAGGGTTGCCTCTCTGTCTGGAGGCCTGTGACGAGTGGTGTGCCACAGGGATTGGTGTTGGTTCCTTCGTTTGTCATCTATATCAATGATCTGGATGAAATGTGGTTAATCGGATCAGCAAATTTGTGGATGACATCCAAGATTGGGGGTGGACAGAGAGGAAGTCTATTGTGGCTTGCAGAAGTTTCTGCATCAGCTGGACAAATGGACTCAAAGACGGCAGATAGAATTTAATGCAGACTAATGAGGTTTTGCACTTTGGTAAGATCAACAAAGGTAGGTCTTACATAGGGTAGAGCACTGAGGAGTAGAACAAAAGGATCTGGGAGTACAGGTACATAATTCATTGAAAGTGGCATCACAGGTAGATAGGGTCATTAAGACCATAAGATATAGGAGCAGAAGTAGGCCAATCGGCCATGAAGTCTGCTCCGCCATTCAATCATGGGCTGATCCAATTCTTTTTGTCATCCCCACTCCCCTGCCTTCTCCCCATACCCTTTGATGACCTGGCTAATCAAGAACCTATCTATCTCTGCCTTAAATACACCCAATGACTTGGCCTCTACAGTCACTCTTGGGAATAAATTCCACAGATTTACTACCCTCTGACTAAAGTAATTTCTCTGCATCTTCTATTCTAAATGGACATTCTTCAGTCTTGAAGTCATGCCCTCTTGTCCTTGACTCCTCTACCATGGGAAATAACTTTACCATACCTAATCTGTTCAGACCTTTTAACATTCGGAATGTTTTTATGAGATCTTGCTTAATTCTGCTGAACTCCAGGGAATACAGCCCAAGAACTGTCAGACGTTTCTCATACAGTAACCCTTTCACTCCTGGAATCATTCTCGTGAATCTTCTCTGAACCCTCTCCAATGTCAGTATATCCCTTCTAAAATAGGAGCCCAAAACTGCATACAGTTCTCCAAACGTGGTCTCACAAGTGCCTTGTAGAGCTTCAACATCACATCCCTGCCTTTGTATTCTATACCTCTAGAAATGAATGCCAACATTGCATTCACCTTCTTCACCACCGACTCAACCTGGAGGTTAACCTTAAGGGTATCCTGCACGAGGACTCCCAAGTCCCATTGCATCTCTGCATTTTGAAAAGTGCATGACCATACACTTTCCAACATTGTATTTCATTTGCCACTTCTTTGCCCATTCCCCTAAACTATCTAAGTCTCTCTGCAGGCTCTCTGTTTCCTCAACACTACCCGCTCCTCCGCCTGTCTTTGTATTATTGGCAAATTTAGCCACAAATCCATTAATCCCATAGTCTAAATCATTGACATACATTGTAAAAAGCAGCGGTCCCAACACCAACCCCTGTGGAACTCCACTGGTAACCAGCAGCCAGCCAGAATAGGATCCTTTTATTCCCACACTGTTTTCTGCCGATCAGCCAATGCTCCACCCATGCTATTAACTTCTCTGTAATTCCATGGGCTCTTATTTTGCTAAACAGCCTCATGTGCGGCACCTTGTAAAAGGCCTTCTGAAAATCCAAGTACACCACATCTACTACATCTCCTTTGTCTACCCTGCTTGTAATTTCCTCAAAAAATTGCAGTAGGTTAGTCAGGCAGGATTTTCCTTTCAGGAAACCACACTGGCATTGGCCTATCTTGTCATGTGCCTCCAGGTACTGTAATCTCATCCCCAACAATCAATTCCAACAACCTCCCAACCACTGATGTCAGGCCAACAGGTCTATAGTTTCCTTTCTGCTACCTCCCACCCTTCTTAAATAGCAGAGTAACAGTTGCAATTTTCTAGTCATCTGGTACAATGCCAGAATCTATCGATTCTTGAAACATTATTGTTAATGCCTCTGCAATCTCTCCAGTTACTTCCTTCGGAACCTGAGGGTGCATTCCATCAGGTCTAGGAGATTTATCCACCCTCAGACCATTAAACTTCTTGAGCATTTTCTCTGTCATAATTTTCACTGCACATACTTCACTTCCAACACTCTTGAATGTCCAGTATACTTCCAATGTGAAGACAGTTGCAAAATACGCATTCAGTTCCTCTGCCATCTCTGTGTCTCTCATTACAGTATCTCCAGCATCATTTTCCATTGGTCCTATATCTACCCTCGACTTTTACCCTTTATATACTTAAAAAAAAATCTTTTAGTATCTTCTTTGATATTAGTCGCCAGCTACCTTTCATAATTCATCTCTTCTTTCCTAATGACCTTAGTTTCCTTGTGCAATTTTTGTAAAAGCTTCCCAATCCTCTATCTTCCCACTAGCTTTGGCTTCCTTGTATGCCTTCGCTTTTGCTGTTACTTTGGCTCTGACTTCTCTTGTCAGTCATGGTAGTGTCCTCCTTCCATTTGAAAATTTCTTCTTATTTGGAGTATATCTGTCTTGCACTTCTCTTTTTTTTTGCAGAAACTCCAGCCATTGCTGCTCTGCTGTCCTTCTCACTAGTGTCCTTTTCCAGTCAACTTTGGCCAGTTCCCCTCCTGTGCCATTGTAATAAAGCTTTTGGCATATTAGCCTTCATAAATCAATGTATTGAGTACAGAAGATGGGATGTTATGTTTAAGTTGTACAAGACATTGGTGAGTTATTGTGTGCAGTTTTGGTCACCTACTAACAGGAACGATGTAACCAAGGTTGAAAGAGTGCAGAAAACATTTACAAGGATGTTGCCAGATCTGGAGGACTTGAGTTATAAGGAAAGATTGAATAGGTTAGGACTTTATTCCTGGAAATCTAGAAGACTGAGAGGAGATTTGATAGAGATGTACAAAATTATGAGGGGTATAGATAGGGTAATTGCAGGAGGGCTTTATCCCACTGAAGTTGGGTGGGACTACAACCAGAGGTATGGCTTAATGGTGAAAACATAGGAAACCTACAGCACAATACAGGCCCTTTGGCCCAGAAAGCTGTGCCAAATATGTCCTTTCCTTAGAAATTACCTGGGGTTACTCATCACCCTCTTTTTCTGAGCTCTGTGTACCTGTCCAGGAGTCTGTTAAAGACCCTATCATATCTGCCTCCACCAAGTCTCCAGCAGCCCATTCCATGCACTCACTACTCTGCGTGTTTTTTAAAAAAAACACCAACTTACCCCTGACATCTCCTCTGTACCTACTTCCAAGCACCTTAAAACTGTGCCCTCTCGTGCTAGCCATTTCAGCCCTGGGAAAAAGCCTCTGACTATCCACACGATCAGTGCCTCTCATCATCTTGTACACCTCTATCAGGTCACCTCTCATCCTCTGTCGCTCCAAGGAGAAAAGGCCGAGTTCACTCAACCTGTTCTCATAAGGCATGCTCCTCAATCCAGGCAACATCCTTGTAAATCTCCTCTGCACCCTTTCTATGGTTTCCACATCCTTCCTGTAGTGAGGTGACCAGAACTGAGCACAGTGCTCCAAGTGGGGTCTGACCAGGGTCCTATATGGCTGCAACATTACCTCTCGGCTCCTAAATTCAATTCCACGTTTGATGAAGGGCAATACACCATATGCCTTCTCAACTCCCGTCCCCCACCCAACTCAGGGACCAACAGGCTCTCACCCTCCATCAACAGAGAGAGAGACAGTAAGAAGTTTTAGTCTCCCACAAAGCTTCAGTCGGCAAAATTGGTAAGGAATTATGTTGTCCATGGGGCTGTCCTCTGAAGGTACATGTCTTCCAGGCAGCTCTTGGAAATAGCAATGTGCCAGGTCACCCAGCTGATGTGAAAACCCACTGTTTGCGGAGGACACACAGAAAAATACTGGAGGAATTCATCAGGCCAGGCAGCATCTATGGAAAAAAAATACTGTTGATATTTCTGGCCAAGACCTTTCAGCAGGACTGGAGAAAAAAGGATGAGAAGAACCATAGTTTAAACTGTAGATCATGGGCTCCAACAGAATCCCTGCCATCATGAAAAGAAAAAGGAAGAATAACCTGCTGAATGTTTCCAATATTTTCTGCTTTTGTTTCAGGTTTTCCACATCTGGAACTTGTTTTGATTTTCATTATTTCTGTACTTTGGCCTGTTTTGTATCCATTCTGTTACTGTCTTTGAGTCCTGTGGTGTACACAAAGCCATGAAACGAAGCCTAATCTACCACCTTTTCGGTAATTGCCCCAGGCTGGTGCAGTAACAAACAAATGGGATCTCTTTATTTGTAATTGATTTAATAGTTTATGCAGTTCTAAGTTATCTCCCTTTATTACAACTCATAATTAATTGCTCTATAAGGGGAAAAGCTATATACAACTTTGGTTAGTTGCACTTAGAGGCTTGTGTGCATTTCTGGTCACCAATTGCAGAAAGGATGTAGGTCCTTTGGAGACACTGCTGAAGAAGTTTACCAGGATGCCATCTTGAATAGAGGGTATGCGTCACAAGGAGAGTTTGGACACACCTGGGTTGTTTTCTCTGGACCACTGGAGACTGAAGGGAGACCAAATAGAAGTTTATAAAATTACAAGAGGAGTAGATAAGATAGACAGCCAGAACTTTTCTCCCAGGGTAAAATTGTCAAGTATCAGAGAGGGTGAGAGAAGGTGAGAGGGAGAGAGTTTAAAGGAGATAGACAATAGGTGCAGAAGTAGACCATTCGGCCCTTCGAGCCTGCACCGCCATTCTGAGATCATGGCTGATCATCTACTATCAATACCCGGTTCCTGCCTTGTCCCCATAACCCTTGATTCCCCTATCCATAAGATACCTATCTAGCTCCTTCTTGAAAGCATCCAGAGAATTGGCCTCCACTGCCTTCTGAGGCAGCGCGTTCCACACCTCCACAACTCTCTGGGAGAAGAAGTTCCTCCTCAACTCTGTCCTAAATGACCTACCCCTTATTCTTAAACCATGCCCTCTGGTACTGGACTCTCCCAGCATCCGGAACATATTTCCTGCCTCTATCTTGTCCAATCCCTTAATAATCTTATATGTCTCAATCAGATCCCCCCTTAATCTCCTTAATTCCACCGTGCACAAGCCCAGTCTCTCTAACCTCTCTGCGTAAGACAGTGCGGACATCCCAGGAATTAACCTAGTGAACCTACGCTGCACCTCCTCCACAGCCAGGATGTCCTTCCTTAACCCTGGAGACCAAAACTGCACACAGTACTCCAGGTGTGGTCTCACCAGGGCCCTGTACAAATGCAAAAGGATTTCCTTGCTCTTGTACTCAATTTCCTTTGTAATAAAGGCCAACATTCCATTAGCCTTCTTCACTGCCTGCTGCACTTGCTCATTCACCTTCAGAGACTGATGAACAAGTACTCCTAGATCTCTTTGTATTTCTCCCTTACCTAACTCCACACCGTTCAGATAATAATCCGCCTTCCTGTCCTTGCTCCCAAAGTGAATAACCTCACACTTATTCACATTAAACGCCATCTGCCAAGTTTCTGCCCACTAACCCAGCCTATCCAAGTCACCTTGAATTCTCCTAACATCCTCATCACATGTAACACTGCCACCCAGCTTAGTATCATCAGCAAACTTGCTGATGTTATTCACAATGCCTTCCTCTAAATCATTGACATAAATCGTAAACAGCTGTGGTCCCAATACTGAGCCCTGTGGCACCCCACTAGTCACCACCTGCCATTCCGAGAGACACCCATTCACTGCTACCTTTTGCTTGCTATCTGCCAACCAGTTTTCTATCCATGTCAATATCTTCCTCCCAATGCCATGAGCTCTGATTTTACCCACCAATCTCCTATGTGGTACCTTATCGAATGCCTTCTGAAAGTCAAGGTACACCTCATCCACTGGATCTCCCGCATCTATCTTCCTGGTTACATCCTCGAAAAACTCCAATAGATTAGTCAAGCATGATTTGCCCTTGGTAAATCCATGCTGGCTCGGCCCAATCCTATCACTGCTATCAAGATATGCCACTATTTCATCTTTAATAATGGACTCTAGCATCTTCCCCACTACTGATGTTAGCCTAACAAGGTGATAGTTCTCTGTTTTCTCCCTCCCTCCTTTCTTAAAAAGTGGGATAACATTAGCCATTTGCCAATCCTCAGGAACTGATCCTGAATCTAAGGAACATTGGAAAATGATCACCAATGCATCCGCAATTTCCAGAGACACCTCCTTTAGTACCCTAGGATGCAGACCATCTGGATCTGGGGATTTGTTAGCCTTCAGTCCCATCAGTCTACTCATCACCGTTTCCTTCCTAATGTCAATCTGTTTCAGTTCCTCTGTTACCCTATGTCCTTGGCCCATCCATACATCTGGGAGATTGCTTGTGTCTTCCCTAGTGAAGACACATTTAATTCCTTATTAAATTCGTCTGCCATTTCTCTGTTTCCCATAACAATTTCTCCCAATTCATTCTTCAAGGGCCCAACATTGTTCTTAACTATCTTCCTTCTCTTCACATACCTAAAAAAACTTTTGCTGTATGAGGCATGTTTCTTTACACAGAGAGTTGTAGGTGCAGGAATAGACTACCAGGGTAATGGTGAATTTAAGAGGCTGGTAGATAGACACAGGAATGTACGGAGAACTAAATGATATGGGTCATGAAGACAGAAGTGATTTAGTTTTATTGGGCATTATGGTTATTATCGTGGGCCAAAGAGCCTGTTCCTGTACCCTTTGGTTCTATGTTCTATGTTTGTCCATTAACTATCAGAACCAATGTTAATGTATTAATAATTTTTTGGAATTGTCAGAAACCCTCTCCCTTCTAACAGGAATCTCATCTTAGTGAATATGGGGAGGTCAGATTAGGAATGTTGGAGTGGCAGATGATATAATTAGAGTATGTAGATTTATTAAAGAAATGCCTTGTACTGTTTGTGCAAACTCACAGCCACCAAATATCCTCAGGTGATACAAGGGAAAATTGGGAAGTTAGAATTCATGTAGAATTTCCTCCTTCCCCACCTTCGGTAAAGAAATTCCACAGCAAATTATTGAAAGAGGCAAGTGACACATGATTTGTAATAGGAGGGATGGACAGCTAAATATTGCATGCTTAAGAAGTAAAAGGTTCATCTCTGTAGTGTAACATCCTTCATTGCATCTCAAAGCTTTACCTAAAATGAAGCAATTTGGTTGATTTTATGAAAGTATTTTCTGCTGAACTTACCTGGTGCATTTTAAATGACTCACCTATTATCACATAATTTATTAAATTCAAGTGCATTAAAGGGTACAATCATTGCAATATAAACAATGTACTTTTGACAAAGTTTGTGCGCTTTTAGTTAGCAGAACATTTATCAATTAGCCTTACCAATTGAAAACCACAAGTGTGTTTTAAAGAATGCAATGTAATTAATACACCATCTTGTGATCCAACACTTAATTTCAACTGGAAGTTATTATATTATGCAGCTGTAGCAATAAATTCTCTTACTTTCCAGGTCTGAAAACTAGAGTAATAAATTTGTAATGCACGCTCCCTATTTGCATCAACTAGAGAATCATTTATTGTGTATGAATTTTTACATGGAGTATTTGATCTTCTGAGAAAAATAAGCAATCTACTTCCTTGATGTTATCCAGTAAGGGGAGAATGTGTTAACTACAAGCACTGTTCCCTTTAAGCTGCAAGAGTGCGTGGCACAGTAACTGAAATGCTCCTACACACATAGCCTTTGATCCTGAGCAGTTGGAATTTTCTTTTATATAATGTTTATATAAAGTGGTGTGCAGTTTTCAAACCAGGTAAAAATTTCCTACTCAGAGCAATGGTTGGTTCATGCTGCTGTGAAAAAAAACTACAGGTACTCCCCTCTTAGGATGCCTGCGCATACAAGCAGGAGTTTGGGAAACAGGCAGGATGTCTTTCTTGGCTGCAGCAGAGCTGTAGGCATCTGTCATGTGGGTACTCAGTTTGCCATACTTCTGACTTGTGAACAGTTTGAGTTATGGTAAGTTCACAGGAAGAGAACCCTGCCTTAACCTGGGGAGAACCTATACTTTAGTTTCATCAATGTGGATATGGTGAGCTGAAATGGAAGATCCTGTGAAGCTGGTTGATAGGAGCATATAGGTTCAAAATGTGCTTGGTCCATGAGATGAACCATGCTCAAGTGTACAGATTCACAAAGCATGCCTTGTTATGGGAACAGTTACACAAATTAAAGTCTATCACCCTAAACCAAATCTAGATATTCCTTCTTTTCTCGGTATCTATTTTCCTTAGTAAAAACATTAGAACATCATATGTAATGTAGTAACAGTCAAATAATGCACTCTGTGTATAAAACCTGTTCCCATTGAAATCAGTGGAATAGCACTTTGGAAGTAGAGGCATATTGGGAAGCTATCACTACCTATGTTTGATGATTTCTTAGTGTCCCAGCCAATTAGTATTAGTCAAGCTGTACAAAGTGTAGACCAGTGTCTTGCTTGGGGCTTAATCCAGTAGTCAAAACGCCCCTTGTATCCAAACTTTCCAGGAGTCATCACATGAATTCCAGATGAATAAATAAGGAAGTGGCATAATATGTGATCAAAGAGGCAAAATGCAAAGAGGTAAAAGCAGTTAGAGAAGTGGAAAGGTTTTTGAAAGAGAAATCTAGGATGAAGAATGTTTGAGGTTAAGACTGACAAAAGTTAGATGATTAAGTCTAAAGATATACAGGAGACACTTCTCCGGGGATCATCACCTTGCCATGGTGGAGAGGTTTGTGAGTTCCTGCGTTCCAGAGAGTGATGCTGCCTGGAGCTATCTTGTGCGATAAGGTCAAGGAGGAAGTTCCAGACAAAGAGCAATCCAACCAAGACCTCAGAGGTGGAGCTGGCAGAAGATGATGACACATCACAACTGCAGTGAAGGCAGAGGAAGGTCTGCAGCAGTGAAGGGTCCTCAGTCACCTTGGATGCCATGCCACTGGACCCTGACCTGATATGTCAAGGGCTGTGTGGTGGCTGCCCATGCATTAGCCTCCCCATGTTCCATTAATGAAATCTACCCTAGTTATGGACATCCCACATCGGCCTCCACAGCCACCTGAGAACCCCTCGGGAAGACATCATACTCGATTCAAATGCTCACATTACTACTACTACTACTACTACTACAGAGGAGACTAGAACTGTATAATTGTAAAGTTAGGGAGGTGGTGTGAAGTGAAGATACGGAAACATAAGAAACAAATGTGAAATTTAAAATTGAAGTGTTGTTTAATTGCAGATAACATAGTTGTGAGAACACGTGTTGGGTGGAGTAATTCAGTAAGAGTGTAAAATAATTTGGCAGAAAATGGGAGGTGAGACAGGGAAACACAAGAAGAGCCCACCCCAGAATTAACAAAGTCACAGAAGATGGTTTAGCAATGGGTGAGCTTCAGCAGGGAATTGATGCAGGCAATGTCATTGTCATCTCAATGTAAACTCAGCATCCACTACACAATCAATTGGGTTATCTCTGAGCAGTTATGAAGGAGGATGGTCCAGTTAGGATGGATGTGGCTTAGAGGGCCACTTCCAAGTGGAAGTATTCCCATACTTTATTGATCCTTGTCCTTTTAGCCTCTAGAGGTCATGTGTTTGAAAGGTGCTGTCTAAAGAGCTTGGAAACCAGTGCATCCTGTAGATGGTACAACCTGTTATGTTGTGTTCCTAGTAGATTGAGTGAGTAGTTGTAAATGGGGTGCCTATCAAACAGGCCATTATATCCTGCCTAGTTGAACTTACTGAGTGTTGTTGAAGCTACACTCACCCAAGTGTTCCATTATATTTCTTACCGCGTAAATGATGGACTCACTTTAGAGAGTTAGAAGGGAGTGACACAATGCAGGATTTCTAGTCTCTGACCTGCTCTTGATGCCATGTTGTTTGTGTGGCTACTCGTTTCAGTTTGTAGGCAATGGTAGCCCCCAGATTATTGATCGTGGAGGATTGAATCACAGTAAAACACAGAGGGCTATGGGTAACCCTGCGTAATTTCTAAAGTAAGTACATGTTCGGCACAGCATTGTGGGTCAAAGGGTCTGTATTGTGCTTTAGGTTTTCTATGTTTCTATGTTTCTAATGCCATTGAATATCAAGGGATGACAGCTGAGGGGCACCAGGGCCAGGTGAGGAAAAGAGAAAAGAAGAGGTAAGAGAATAGGTTAAGTGAACTCAGCCTTTTTTCCTTGGAGCGATAGAGGATGAGAGATGACCTGATAGAGGTGTATAAGATGATGAGGGGCATAGATCATGTAAGGCTTCTAATGGAAGATAATGGAAGAAGAGGGAATGGAGAAAATGACCAGAAATTGTGGAACTGTGGAAGACATGAGCAGTGTGCCAGAAGTGTAATGTGTGAAGGAAGAGAAGTGGGTGCAGTTACTATTACAAGGGAGAAGGTCCTCAAAAAGCTGAAAGACCTAAAAGTACATAAGTCACCTGGACCAGATGAACTGCACCCTAGGGTTCTGAAAGAGGTAGCGTTAGAGATTGTGGTGGCATTAGCAATGATCTTTCAAAAATCCTTGGACTCTGGCATGGTGCCAGAGGACTGGAAAATTGCAAATGTTACTCCACTCTTTAAGAAAGGAGAAAAACAACAGAAAGGAAATTATAGACCAATTAGCCTGACCTCAGTGGTTGGGAAAATATTAGAGTCAATTGTTAAGGATGAGGTGATAAAGTACTTGGTGGCACAACACAACATAGGACAAGGTCAGCATGGTTTCCTTCAGGGAAAATCCTACCTGACAAACCTGTTGGAAATTCTTTGAGGAGGTTACAAGTAGGGAAGATAAAGGGGATGCAGTTGATGTTGTATAATTGGTCTTTCAGAAAGCCTTTGACAAGGTGCCACACATGAGACTGCTTACCATGTTAAGAGCCCATGGTATTACAAGAAAGTTACTAACATGGTTAGAGCATTGGCTGATTGGAAGAAGTCAGCGAGTGGGAATAAAAGGATCCTTGCCTGATTGGCTGCTGGTGACTGCTAATGTTCCGCAGGGGTTGCTGTTGGGACCACTTTTTTTTATGCTGTATGTAAATGAATTAGCTGATGAAATAGGTAGCTTTGTTGCCAAGTTTGCAGATGATATGAAGATTGGTGGAGGGGCAGGTAGTGTTGAGGAAATAGGTAGGATGCAGAAGGCCACTAAGCTGTGCCGAACATATCCTTACCTGCGAAATTACTGAGGGTTACCCAAAGCCCTCTATTTTTCTGAGTTCCATATACCTGTCCAGGAGTCTCTTAAAGACACTATTGTATCCACCTCCACCACCATCGCCAGCAGCCCATTGCACATACTCACCACTCTCTGAGTAAAAGCTGTACCCCTGATATCTCCGCTGCACCTAATTCGAAGCAACTTAAAACTGTGCCAGCCATTTCAGCCCTGGGAAAAAGCCTCACATGATCAATGCCCCTCATCATCTTATACACCTCTATTAGGTCACCTCTCATCCTCCATCGGTCCAAAGAAAAAAGGCCGAGTTCACTCAACCTGTTCTCATAAGGCATGCTCCCTAATCTAGGCACATCCTTGTAAATCTCCTCTGCACCCTTTCTATGGTTTCCACATCCTTCCTATAGTGAGGCGACCAGAACTGAGCACAGTACTCCAAGTGGGGTCTGACCAGGGTCCTATATAGCTGCAACATTACCTCTTGGCTCTTAAACTCAATCCCATGAAAGGTGAGAAGTTTAAGGGGAACATGAGGGGAAACTTCTTCACTCAGTTGTGAGAGTGTGGAAGGAGGTGCCAATACAAGTGGTCCATGATTGCTTGATTTCAACGTTTAAGAGCAGTTTGGATAGTAGGGATATTGAGGACTATGGTGCAGGTCGTTGGGAGTAAGCAGTTTAAGTGGTTTTGGCATAGACTTGATGGGCTGAAGGGCCTGCTTGTGTTGTACTTCTCCATGACTCTGACTCATAAGCTGCCCAGCTGCTCAACATGCATGGGTATTTTCCTTCTGGAAGTCTAAGGGAGGGTGGGGAGGAGACAAGTTCAGAGCTATCAGTTATGAATAGTAGACACAGTAACTACGTAACACAGATATTCATTTGGAAAATATATGGTTACGATCTTTTATATTACAGTATCAGCAATTTTAACCCCTTTAATTTTTCTTGCTGAGTCAGATCTTGAATTTAAAGAGAACAATATGTATAATTTAAAAATTGCAGCACAGAGTTTTCACACTTTTTTTATAAAACTAGGTCCAAAACTGAAAGTGCCTGCAGCTCTGTTAACCAGGTTTGTATTTGTTAAGCATAGTTCTCCTTTTCCAATCATTTCCATTTTGTTAATAAGCCTGACACGATGCTCTAACAAAATGCCTTTGAGCTCACATAAGAAACATCGGCTGGATTGCGTCATGCAACCTCTACTATCACATCAAAAGACATTAATTAGTCTAACTGATTTGTTAATTTTCTGAAGTATTATTTCTAACAATGTCTTAGCAAAGAAACGTTAAGCACCTTGCCTGATTTATTCTTCTCTTTTTTTTGGAATAACTGTGAAACATTTGCAATCCACCAGTGTCAAATTGTGCCTGTGGACAGACTGTCTTTGGTTTCTATCATGTCTTCTTTCAGCTATATGTAGGACATATTTATTTTTGACATGGACAATCCACTGTCTGCCTTTCTAGTACCTCTCTTGTACTTTCCTACCTGCATGTATCTCATCTAGTCTCTGACAATACCCATTTTGATACCTGCTAATGGTGTGTGGGTGTATGTGTGTGTGTAAAATACGTGCCACATGCTTTCTCCCTGTAAGCCTTAATCTCCTTACCAACCAGGAACTTATCAAAGTACATACGTCACCATATACGGCCCTGAGGTTCATTTTCTTGTGGGCATACTCAATGTCCATAATTGAATCAATGAAAGGTTGCATCAACTTGGGCATTCAACCAATATGCAAAAGACGACAAACGGCAAATACAAAAAGAAAGAAATAATAAATAAACAGTAAACATTGAGAAAATAAAATGTGGGAAATTTTCAATGCTGGGGCAAGTGAAGTGATCCCCTCTGGTTTAAGAGCCTGATGGTTGAAGGATGATAATTGTTCTTGAACCTGGTGGTGTGAATCCTGAGGCTCCAGTACCACCTTCCTGACAGCAGCATGAAGAGAGCATGACCTGGGTGGTGGGGGTCCCTGATAATGGGTGCTGCTCTCCTGCTACAATGCCTTGTGTAGATGTGCTCAATGGTGGGGAGGTCTTTACCCATGATGGACTGGGTCATATCCAATACTTTTTTGTGGAATTTTTGTTTGAGGGCATTGACATTTGCACGTTAGGCTATGATGCAGCTAATAATATACTCTCCAACATCTATAGAAGTTGGTCAAAGTTTTAATTGTCATGCTGAAACTTTGCAAATTTCTAAGGAAGTAGAGGTGTTGCTTTACTCTTTCCAGAATTGCACTTGCATGCTCAGAGCCCAGGACAGGTCCTCCAAAATGTTAACACCGAAGAATTTAAAGTTGCTGACCCTCTCCACCTCTAATACTCCGATGAGGTTGTGCCTATGGGCATCTGGCTTCCACCTACTGCCGTCAATAATCAGCTCCTTGGTCTTGCCGACATTGAGAAAGAGATGGTTATCCCGAGGAATCTATCCCTGCCTTGCTAAAATTATTTAATGAATTTGGAGACTTGTTGGGATACAAATGAAATTTTCACAAAAGTGAACTGTTCCCTTTAAATGAATCTGTTTCTATATATGATGATATTCCTTTGAGTCATGGATTCTTTTAGATACTTAGGTGTTACAATTACTAAAAAAATACAAAGATATTTATAAAGCTAATTTTGTTCCCTTGGTAGATTCTATGAAGTATTTATTTAGTAGATGGAATCCACTTACATTTTCACTTGCTGGTTGCATCCATGCAGTCAAAATGATGATTTTACCAAAATTTTTAAATTTATTTCAGAATATCCCTTTTTTTTAAACTAAGAAGTTTTTTGATCAGATTGATTCTATTATTTCATCTTTTATTTGGAATAATAAAAAACCAAAAATTAATAAAATATTACTTCATCTTCAGTATCAGGTGCCATGCCCAGTTTGAGCTTTGACTGCCATGGCCCACACACTCCATATTAAATATTACCTACAAAAATTAAAAAAGGATGGAGGTCTTACTTTGCCTAATTTAAGAATGTATTACTGGGTTGTTAATGTGCGATACATGTCCCTTTAGTTACACTGGGTTGATAAGAACGATCGGCCAATTTAGGTAGACTTGGAGCTGAAAGCTGTGAAACAGTTTTATTAACCTCGTTATTGGGAGCTGCTTTACATGTATAATTAGCTAAAGTTACTAATTTAAATTTATATCCTGTGATTAAGCATTCTTTACAAATTTGGCTCCAGTTTCGTAAATTTTTTTAACCTTAAGTTTAAACTTTTTAGTTTAATTCATTGAAATTACTTTTTTAAGCCTTCATTGAATGACCCAATTTTTTTTTACTTTGGAAGAATAAAGGCATTAATTTTTTGGATTTATTTAAAGAAGATAGACTGATGTCTTTAAAGCAATTAGTTTATAAATATTCTCTTTCATACTCACACTTATTACAATACCTTCAAGTTAGACATTTCTTACAAAAATATTTAAGTAATTTTCCTTACATATCGGATGCCGACCTATTAAATATTATTACGAGTATGAATCCTTTGAAGGGTTCCATTGGAAGAATTTATAATTTACTATTACAATGGGATAAGCGTCCTCTATTTAAGATTAAACAAGATTGGGAAAAGGAACTTAATTTGATTTTTGTGACGGAGGACTGGACACGGATTCTGAAGTTGGATAACTCTCCTTCAATCTGTGCTAGACATTCACTGACTCAATTCAAAATTGTACACCATTACTATTTGATGAAAGAGAGATTGCCTAAAATATTTCCTAATGTTGATAGTTATTGTGATAGATGTAAAACTGAGACAGCTACATTGACAGACATGTTTTGGTCTTGTTCTATATTGGAACAGTTCTGGAAGTCAGTTTTTTCTACAATTTCTAAAGCACTAAAAATTAATTTACAACCTAACAAATTAACTGTGCTTCTTGGAATAATTCCTCAAAATATGCACGGTATCTCTTTGTCTGAACAACATGTTATTGCATTTGTCACATTGATAGCTAGGAGGGCCATTCTGTCAAGGTGTTGGCCCCCACTTTGTCACAGTGGTTCTCTCAAGTGAGGCTATATCTTAGTTTGGAGAAAATTAGAAGTCGAAACTTTGAACCTATGTTTGATTTCAAGAAAAGATGGGGTTCATTTGCTTGCTATTATTTTTTTGAGTTAATTGATAGATTTCCTTCAGGATATAATTGTAAATTTTTGTATTTTTTTTGCTGGCGGAGAAGCTTTTTGTATAATGCATGGATCTGTGGTTGAACACCCAATGGTTTTTTTCTCACTTTTTTTCCTTTAGTAGGGTTTTTTCTTTTTGTCACAAAAGTTTTCAATCTTTTAATATGAATGTCTTCTCTCTTTGAGGCATTGTAAGTGATGTTTACTTCAATGTACTCTTGTTAATTTTGGATTGATAATAAAAAGATTTGAAAATGAAAGAAAAAAGAGGTGTTTGTTGTTGTGACACCACTCAGGCAGATTTTCACTCTCTCCTACATGCTGACTCATCACCACCTTTGATTTGGTGTCTTCAGCAAGCTTGAGTATGGCATTGCATGGTTAATCACAGCTCCAGTCATAGGTATAAAGCAAGTAGAGCAGGGGTTTAGGCACAGTCTTGTAGTGCACCTGTGCTGATGGAGATTGTGGAGGAGATGTTGCCAATCTGAACTGACTGGGGTCTGCAAGTGAGGAAATTGAGGATCCAATTGCACAAGGAGGTTTTGAGTCCAAGGTCTTGAAAACTTGGTTAATTATTAGTTTTGAGGGACTAGAAACATCCTCTCCACATTCACTGTGTCTAGGCCTTTCAGTATCTAGTAGGCTTCAATGAGATCCCACCACCATCCTTCTGAAAGCAAGATAAACTCAGCCTACCACAATCACACCATGAAAGTTGTGGCCCAGTTTCAGTTAAAATCTCATTGCCAATTCTGTGTCACTCTGTCACTAAGAATGTAGGAGAGTTGTCGTCGAGTGGGAGGATGTATGTAACCATATGAACATTGATATTAGATTATAAAGTTGATGTACCAAGATTGAGTGAAAAGCTTTTGTTTTGCATGCCATGCAAACTGATCATACCATGCATGATTGTAGTGAATAGTGAAAGGCAAATGGAATGCAGAATCTATTGTTACAGCTACTGAGAGTGCAATGCATGTAGACAAAGTCCAAGGGTTACAATGAAGTAGACTGAGGGTGTGTCCAAGAGTTTGATTAGTGTGGGTCAGTTGCTTTATGCTCTCAAGTTTTTGTATCTTCTGCTCAATGGAAGAAAATAACCAGGGTGGGAGGGGCCCCTGGTTATGTCTGGGGCTTTTGAGGCAACAGGAAGAGTAAACAAAGTTAACAGAGGGAAAACTGGTTTACATAATGGACTGAACAGTGTTTTCTATCATCAATCAAATATTACATTAAAACAAAGGAAATGAAACGAAACTGGAAGTGAATGGAAACTTTAAATTATTAAGTACAAGTCATTAGGCAGAATGCAGAATTATTTGATTAAAAGCAAGATAGCAAGGAATAGTGCTTTGATGGAGGTCTACCCAATGCAAATGATTACTTTCTCTGGTTTTAAAACTAACGACATGTCAGAAGTAATTTGGTAATGAAGAGATTATAGGGAAAACTGCTTGAAGTTTCCAGTTTAAGGAGGTATCCATTCTAATTGACATGGCAAATAGTTGACTGTTCTAAAGAAAGGCAGTTATAAGCAAGCAATACTGAAATCTTGTCTGTCACAGTAATTTGTAATAAGTTGTGAAGAGGACATATCTATATCTCTTTGGAATCTTTTTAAGCAAGTGGCTAAGATCTGGTTAATGGATTTTAGCAGGAAAGAATAAAAAAAATAGAATTTGGCAGGAAAAAATAAAATCAATTATCTAAATGGCAAGAGATTGCAGAGCTCTGAGATGCAGAGGGACTTGGGTGTCAAAATGTATGTTTCTAATAAAAACTAATAGAATATTGTTTATTCTGAAGGGATTTTAATTGAAACTTAATGAGATTATTCTACATTTTATATTGGGTAATGGTGAGACATCTGGAATATAGTCTCTTTATTTAATGAAGGAAGTTAATATGTTTGAAACAGCTCAAAGGAGATTTACTAGATAATTGTTTAGAATGGACAGGTTAAGTTGTGATGAAAGATTGGGTGGACTAGTTCTGTATCTGTTCGAGTTCACCTGCTAGTACAGTTGTCTCTTGTGAAAATCCTGTTCAATGTTTGCAGAGTCTTCATTATTTACAATGCCTCCTTTAAGGTTGTGAGTTCGTCTGTCCAGGGCACCTCAGAGGTGCAAACAAATGACCCTAGTTGAAGCATTTGATGAGATTGAAACAGAACCCTGAGGATTATTTCCAATCTGCACTGCCTGTGCTCTCCCAATGAGGATGCCAAGGGTTTTATTGCAGAAGGAGGTAGAAACCCAGGTTTTGAAGCTTGTTCACTAGTACTGACGTTATGATGGTGTTGAATGCTGAGCTGTAATCAATAAACAACAGCCTGAGGTAGGTGTTGCTGCTTCTGTGGTCCAAGATGGAGTAGCAAGTCAATGAGACTACATCTGCTGTAGCCCTGTTGTGGTGGTAAGCAAATTGTACTGGGTCCAGGTCCTTGCTCAGGCAGGAATTAATTCCAGCCATGATCAACCTTACAAACCATTTCATCACAGTAGATCTGTGCGCAACTGGGTAATAGTCGTTGAGGCAACTGGCCTTGCTTCTCTTGGTTACTGGTATGATTGATGCTCTTTTGAAGTAAGTGCAACCTCTAACTGCAGCAGTGAGAAATTGAAGATGTCCTTGAATGCTCCAGCCATTTGGCTGGCGGTTTTTCAGTGCCCTACCCTACCAGATACACCATCAGGGCCTGACTCCTTGTGAGGGTTCACCCTCTTGAAGATATTCTGACATCTGTCTCTGAGTTGGATATCACAGGGTCACCAGATGCTACAGGTATCTGTGTAGGGATAGGTTTATTCTCCCATTCAAAGTGTACATAAGTCCATCAGAGAGCAAAAGGATCACAGCCATTGATGTTAGATTTTGCCTTGTTTGTAGCAAATGCTGCTAAACCTGATTGCATCCAATTCTATCTCTAACTTCACTCTAAATTGATTTTTCACTCTTAGAGATGGTCCCCAAGTCCTGGCAACATCCTTCCTAAACTTTCTCTGCACTCTTTCAACCTTATTTGCATCTTTCCTATACGTAGGTGACCAAAACTGCCCACAGTACTCCAAATTGGGCCTCACCAACACATTGTACAATTTCAGCATATCATTCCAACATTGATTTATGAAGGCCAATGTGCCAAGCTTTCTTTACGATCCTATCTACCTGTGACACCACTTTCAAGAAATTATAGATCTGATTCACAGATCCCTCTATTCTACCACATTGCTCAGTATCGTACCACTCTCCACTTAAGATCTTCCCTGATTAGTCCTCTATGTACTGGTTTAGGAAATTTTTCCAAATATATTTGACAATCTCTTTCCCATCCAGCCCTTTTATGGTATGGGAGTCCCAGTCAATATATGGAAAATTTAAACCGTCCACTACTGTTGGATCCAAAAACCAAAACCCACTGAAATACAAACTTTTATTTTGAGCACTAACATGTCACACATGGAAATTCTGTGAGATGTTGAGAAGGTTCCCAGGTGATGCATGGCTCTCTGTGCAACACACAGTTCTGAGAAGCGGCCTCACATCTGTAATGAAAAGTTAATGAAACGTAGAAAAACACTGCAAAAAAGTGGAAAAACAACGATCTCGATCATGTATTGAAAGAGTGGATCCGTCAGCATTAGAGTATGCTGACCATGAAACGGGCAAAAATTGAAGATAATTCTGAATATTCAATGGGCTGTTAGCAGAAATTCAAGAAAAAGCATGGCATTAAATTTTTAAAGATAATGCACCTGATCATGAAGAGGCAGAGAAATTTATTGAATTTTCCAAGATTGTCTCTGAAAATATAACACCAAAACATTTGTAACCTTTTAATCAAAAGAGCATTGTCGTTGGAGACTGAAAGGCTGCCGTTGTTTCATGTTGTTCAATAACTCATTCTGGTATTTTCCCAATGCTCTTGTTACCCTGCACACATTATATTTTCATTATATTAATGGAATAATAATTCTCACTGAGTGTACGATGAATAAGTGTAAGAAAAGGACTGCTTACTGGTAGCACATACATTCAGAGTTGGAAAAGATGGCAATTCTAAACTATATCATCATATATTCCAAAATATAAAATCTAAAATACTTCCGCCCCAAGCAATTTGGATAAGAGGTACTCGACCTGTATCATCATCTTGTTTTTTTCTTGCAACATTCTGCAATCTCTACCAATTTACTCTTCTAAATCCCACAGAGTCTATGATATAATCCAATTGACATAGTCATACCTTTCTTATTCCTCAGTCTACCCATAAAGGCTCACTCAACAACAAGCTCTTAAGTCTGTCCTGTTTGAGCACTGCTTTGACATTTTCCCTGAATAGTAATGTCATCCCTCCTGCTTTATCAACAGAACCTTGGACCATTGAGCAGTCAGTCCTACCCCTCCTACAACCAAGTCTCACTAATGGCTCCACTGTCATAATGCTACATGCTGGTACATGCCGCAAGCTAATCTGCCTTTCCTGCAATAGAACCATAGAACATTACAGCACAGAAACGGGCCTTTTGGCCCTTGGCTGTGCCGAACCATTTTTCTGCCTCGTGCCACTGACCTGCACCTGGACCATATCCCTCCATACACCTCCCATCCATGTACTTGTCCCAAGTTTTTATTAAATGTTAAAAGTGAGCTGGCATTTACTACTTCATTTGGCAGCTCATTCCACCACTCTCTGTGTGAAGAAGCCCCCTCTAATGTTCCCTTTAAACTTTTCCCCCTTCACCCTTAACCCATGTCCTCTGGTTTTTTTTCTCCCCCAGCCTCAGTGGAAAAAGCCTGCTTGCATTCACTCTTATCTATACCCATCATAATTTTATATACCTCTATCAAATCTCCCCTCATTCTTCTACACTCCAGGGGATAAAGTCCTAACCTATTCAACCTTTCTCCGTAACTGAGTTTCTCAAGTCCTGGCAACATCCTTGTAATACTCCATGCATTGAAATAATACAGCTCACAACATTCACGTAGTCCCACTATGCTCAACCTCTTAATTCTTGACTTTGTATGTAGGCTTAAAAACTTCCTTCTCCACAATTCTACTCCACTGTCTGTTCTGGTGCTCTGATCACCATCCCAGTACCACTCTAGTTCTTGCCTTGTCTGGTACAGCACTAGCAAACCTTCCATTGGGATATTAGTGCCCCTCCAGTTCAGGTGTAAACTGTCCCTTCTGGATGACTAGTCTTGAACATCACAGATCTAGCCCTTAGCAAACTGCACATCTAGTCCATCCATAGCTTCTGGTTGCGTATACAGTTGAAGTCAGAAGTTTACATACACCTTAGCCAAATACATTTAAACTCAGTTTTTCACAATTCCTGACATTTAATCCTAGAAAACATTCCCTGTCTTAGGTCAGTTAAGATCACTATTTTCAGAATGTGAAATGTCAGAATAATAGTAGAGAGAGAATGATTTATTTCATCTTTTATTTCTTTCATCACTTTCCCAGTGGGTCAGAAGTTTACACACACTTTGTTAGTACTTGGTAGCTTTGCCTTTAAATTGTTTAACTTGGGTCAAACATTTTGGATGGCCTTCCACAAGCTTCTCACAGTAAGTTGCTGGAATTTTATTCCAGTCCTCCAGTCAGAACTGGTGTAACTGAGTCAGGTTTGAGGTCAGGGCTGTGTGATGGCCCCTCCAATACCTTGACTTTGTTGCCCTTAAGCAATTTTGCCACAACTTTGGAGGTATGCTTGGCGTCATTGTCCATTTGGAAGACCCATTTGCAACCGAGCTTTAACTTCTTGGCTGATGTCTTGAGATGTTGCTTCAATATATCCACATAATTTTCCTTCCTCATGATGCCATCTATTTTGTGAAGTGCACCAGTCCCTCCTGCAGCAAAGCACCCCCACAACATGATGCTGCTACCCCCATGCTTCACGGTTGGGATGGTGTTCTTCGGCTTGCAAGCCTCACCCTTCTTCCTCCCAACATAACGATGGTCATTATGGCCAAACAGTTCAATTTTTGTTTCATCAGACCAGAGGACATTTCCCCAAAAAGTAAGATCTTTGTCCCCATGTCCCCATGTAGTCTGGCCTTTTTCTTTCTTTCTTCAATCTTTTTATTAAGTTTTCAATTAATAAACATAATAATGATACAAAGAGATCTGGATCACATTAATAACGGTTAATGTATACAGACACAAATTCTGAGTAAGATGTGTAACTTAAGCCTCCCAATCGCTTAATAATTGAACATGAAAAAGAATTTTTAAGCAGAAAAGCCCCTAAACTTAAAAAAAAACAAAAAAAGAACAAAACAAAACAAAGACTGGTCTGTCAAGTTCCGTCTGGCTTATTTATGCCAGTTTTGGAGCAGTGGCTTCTTCCTTGCTGAGCAGCCTTTCAGGTTATGTCGATACAGGACTCGTTTTATTGTGGATATAGATACTTGTCTGCCTGTTTCCTCCTGCATCTTCACAAGGTCCTTTGCTGTTGTTCTGGGATTGATTTGCACTTTTTGTGCCAAAGTACGTTCATCTCTAGGAGACTCTCCTTCCTGAGCGGTATGACGGCTGCGTGGTCCCATGGTGTTTATACTTGCGTACTGTTGTTTGTACAGATGAACGTGGTAACTTCAGGCGTTTGGAAATTGCTCCCAAGGATGAACCAGACTTGACATCATTTTCTGACCTCAATCCGATAGAAAATTTGTGGGCAGAACTGAAAGTGTGTGCGAGCAAGGAGGCCTACAAACCTGACTCAGTTACACCAGTTCTGTCCGGAGGACTGGAATAAAATTCCAGCAACTTACTGTGAGAAGCTTGTGGAAGGCCATCCAAAATGTTTGACCCAAGTTAAACAATTTAAAGGCAATGCTACCAAATACTAACAAAGTATATGTAAACTTCTGACCCACTGGGAAAGTAATGAAAGAAATAAAAGCTGAAATAAATCATTCTCTCCATTATTATTCTGACACTTCACATTCTTAAAATGAAGTAGTGATCCTAACTGACCTAAGACAGGGAATGTTTTCTAGGATTAAATGTCAGGAACCGAAAAACTGAGTTTAAATGTATTTGGCTAAGGTGTATGTAAACTTCTGACTTCAACCGTATATGGTATGTTCTTGAAGGCGCACACTCATCTACACTGGTCTTGATGAGATGGGTGTCAACTGCGTTATATTCATTCAGATCCAAAGATTAATCTCTGAATATAATCCAGTCCACTGTTTCAAAGCAGTCCTGTACGTGCTCTTCTGCCTCCCTTGACCATTACTTCAGAGTCCTCACCACTCTTGATTCTAATGTACTTCAAAGGGTTTGGAATTCACCCTGGTCAAGATAATCTCATTGCCTTTTTTTTCCCCCCTCCTACCTTTAAGTTCACTCCTATATCTCCTTTCTGCCTCAGAGGGCTGATTTTTTACCTGTTGTCAATACCTGATGTGTTCTTCCTTTTTATGAGGCAAGTACCCTACTCCTAATGCTAATTCATATCATTATGGTGTGAAGTTTCATCATGGTATAATTTATGAACATCCAAGTATATTGCCCTTCAACCTAAGTCACTGACTAGATTTCCTACTTTAGTCTATAGAAATTGCCTTGAATAACTGAAACCAAATGCAATCGCTCAACAGTGGTTGGGACAGAAATATAAACAGATTTTTGTGAAACAGTAGACAATTTGGCACTCCAGCCTCCTCTCTTCTCAATGGCTCTTAAGTGTAAAAGGAACTGCCAATTTACTCTTGTATTTGGGACTTCAGTTGAAGGCAGCTTCTGCATTTTCCAGAGGACTGTAAAATCAGACCATCTGTTTGACCATCTAAGTGACAGCAGCTCTGAGAAGTGCCAGATTCCAGTGAATCCATGGCCTTCTGACAAGGGAGTGGTACTCCTCCACAGATGCTTTTATGTAATCAAGACCCTACATGTATTGAAGCAACACACATAAAAGTTGCTGGTGAACGCAGCAGGCCAGGCAGCATCTCTAGGAAGAGGTGCAGTCGACGTTTCAGGCCGAGACCCTTCGTCAGGACTCTTCCCAGAGATGCTGCCTGGCCTGCTGCGTTCACCAGCAACTTTTATGTGTGTTGCTTGAATTTCCAGCATCTGCAGAATTCCTCTTGGTTGCCTACATGTGTTGAGCTGGGTTTGCAAGAGAGACCAGCAACTGACCCAATTTGATATATCAGAACTGCTTGAAGAGTTCATACACTTAGAAAATTTTATCATCCCTTAAGGAGGTAAAGGAATTGATTGAATGGTGGCAGAAGCATTGCCAGGAGAATGCAGCAAAACATTTCGAGCCCCCAGATGGCGAAGATTGGCTTTTATGTTGACAATGGACTGTTTTCAAAAAATCCTGTTCTAAGAACTACCTCTTGTATGCAACACAAGACAGCAGTTGCTGAAATCTGGAGCAGAAAAAAAAGCTGAGTTTTTTCAGCAACTGTACAGTAATCTGTTTTCTATTCCCAGCACTGGACCAGTGATATGATCTACAGGAAGTGTGTGTCATGGGGGGTAGAGTCTTGTCTTTCACCAGAGCCTCCTACAAGCTGTATGATTATGAGCACCCAGCAGCAGCGAGCGGAGAATAATGGTGGTCAGATCAAAAATGTATTCCAATGATTCTCTTGAGGACTTCCACTTCAGTGACTGCATCCAAAGTGAGGCATTGCTTCACCCAACCCTGGTAACCCTTGCCACCTCATGGCTTTGGAATTTCAAGCAGTAAGTTAACATGGCACTTTTCAGGTTTAGTAAACTGACATACATCAAGCCACATCAGGTCCTCTTGAAACTGAATGGCATTATCATGTTTCATTCTCCACTAGATCAGCATCTTGAAGTTTTGTATCAGCAAGTGGATGCCTCCCATTACAATGGTATGGATCATGTATTGGTGTGGCTAAAATTTTAGGATGCAAAGGTCTTTGCAAAGCAAGGATGCTTTATCATAGTTTCATGAGTTCAAAAGGTACCTGTGCCTTGCCATATCAGATAATGACCTACTTTATTGCAAACAGTGACGACTGCCCTGACCTATCACCTATCAATAGTGGTGTGATGGCTGCATTGAGCTCTAATTTGTGTAAAAAGTGACTACACCTCATGGATATTTCCTTCCCAGCACAAAGGAAGAATGCAAATTGTTCTACCGATAAAGGCCAAACAATTGAACACCTGCAGGGCAGACTCCAAGTCACAGTGCATCCTCACTTGGGGGGAAAGATGCTTCCTTCCCGAGTGACAGCTCATTTCCTCCGTTGATGCCAATTCCATTGCTGTTGCAGCCTGGTTTCCATCTGCACAAGGAACTTGGCCATATTGGAAGAAATCTGCTATGCGTCAGTAGGGTGAGGTAAAGAAAGGGAGCCATGATCAACAACTGATGATTAAAGAACCATGACTGCCAATGAATACAGACAACTCTTCAAACTGGCTGTTTTCTCCGCACCCTGATGACTATCTCTGTGCCCCTCCAAGGACAGTACAAAAGCAGAAGCTGGTGTCATAAGCAAATCAAAAAAACCTTTTTTCGATTCAAGCAGGTGTTAATTAACATCCTCTGTGCATTTCCCACTGTGCCCATCTTTCAAGAGCCTTTGTTTAGCCTGCCATCCTAAACGTGGCTCCACCCCCCGTGGTTTCACCCAGGATGAGGAAGGTGGTGGAGGAGACAATGGGGGGCGGGGGGCACCTGACTGTCCTCGTTCAGATTGCATCTCCTGGGAGCCAGTGGTCTGGGACATCCATGAGAGCACTGCTGGAAGACAAGTGCCTGAGACAGGACAGTTGAGGTTTGTACACAGGACTTCTGACACATCCCCAGGACGAGGCAGAAGACAGTTTTGTAATCTGCTGGAGGGCAGTTTGTGGCTCACACTTGAGATCTGTGCTGATAGTGTAATCCAGCATCAGGAAGGCAGCTGTTATCAGCTGGTTGTTGGTAAACTGAGCCTGTCTGGCACTTATTGGAAAAATGATACGGGTAAGATATAGGAGTAGAATTAGGTCATTTGGCACATGAAGTCTGCTCTGCCATTTCATCATGCCTGATCCAATTTTTCATCAATTTTCTGCCTTCTTCCCATATCCTTTCATGTCCTGATCAATCAAGAATCTATCAACATCTGCCTTAAATATACATATAGACTTGACCTCCACAGCTGCCTGTGGCAAAGAATTCCACAGGTTCACCACTCTCTGGCTGAAGAAATTCCTCCTCCTCTCTGTTCTAAAAGGATGCCCCTCTATTCTGAGGCGGTGTCCTCTGGTCTTGGACTCTCCTACCATAGGAAACATCTTTTCCACATCCACTCCATCAACCTTTTCAGCAGAGATGCTGGGTAAGATTTGCCTTTGCTACAATGACAAAGTTCAAAATAAAAAGAATTATCAGAGTATGTACATGTCATCACATACAATCCTGAGATTCTTTTCTGTGGGCATACTTGGCAAATCTGTAGGACCGTGCAATATAACCTGTGCAAATGCAGATATAATAAATAATGAATATGAAATAACAATATATCAGAATCCTTAAATGAGTGTAGTTATTCCCTTTTTGTTTAAGAGTCTGATGGTTGAGGTCTAGTAACTGTTCTTGAACCTGGTGGCGTGAGTCCTGAGGTACTTTTACCTTCTACCTGGTGGCAACAGTGAGAAAAGAGCATGACCTGGGTGATGAGGATCTTTGGATGCTGCTTCTCTATGGCATGTGGATGTACTCAATGGTTGGAAGGGTTTTACCCGTGACGTACTGGGCTGAATTCACTACCTTTTGTAGGATTTTCTGTTCAAAGGCATTAGTGTTTCCATACCAGGCCATAATGTAGCCAGTCAGTACACTTTCCACCACACATCTATAGAAGTTTGCTAAGGTGTTTGCTGACATGTTGAACCTCTGCAGACTCCTGAGGAAGGAGAGGTGCTGCCATGCTTTCTTCTCAATAATATTTATATGATTGGTCCAGGACAGATCTTCTGAGATAGTGACACCCAGATATTTAAAGTTATTGACCCTCTCCACCTCTGATCCTCCAATGATTACTGGCTCTAGTTTCCCTCTCCTGAAATCTACAACCTGTTTCTTAGTTTTGTTGACATTGAGTGAGAGGTTGTTGTTATTACACCACTCAGCCAAGCTCTCAATCTCCCTCCTCTATGCTGATTCATCACTAGCTCTGTTACAGCCCACAGCAATGGGCTCCTCAGCAAACTTGTATATGGTGTTGGAGTTGTACTTAGCCACACAGTCAGAGGTGTAAAGCGAGTATAGCAGGGGGCTAAGTACACATCCCTGTGGTGCTCCTGTGCCGATGGAGATTGTGGAGGAGATGGCTTTTCCCAATCCAAACTGACTGGGGTCTAGTAGTCGGAAAATCTGGATACAATTGCACAAGAGGATATTGAGGCCCGGGTCTTGGAGTTTACTGATTAGTTTTGAAGGGATGATGGTGTTAAGTGCCCGAGCTGTAATTGAAAAAGAGCATCCTGATGTATACGTCTTTGCTGTCCTGATGTTCTAGTATTGTGTGAAGAATCAATGAGATGGCAGATGCTTCAGTAGGGGAATTGGAGCGATCCAAGTCGCCATTCTGACAGGAGCTGATATGCTTCAACACCAACTTCTCAAAACTCATCACCACTGTGGATGTAAGTGCCACTGGATGATAGTCATTTAAACAGATTACCGTGCTCTTGGGTGCCAGTATGACTGAAGGTCGGCACAGGTCTTTAATACTCGGCAAGCTACTCTGTCCAAACTGGATGCTTTCCCCGGATTCACTCTCTTGAAGGCAGCCCACATGTCATCTTCAGCTACTGAGACCAAAGAATCATCGGGAGACATGGGAGTGCGTGATGGTTCATCCCTGTTCTGGTGGTCAAAGCCAGTGTAGCAGGCATTGAGCTCATTTGGAAGTGAAGCTCTGCTGTCCCCTATGTTGCAAGAATTAACTTTGTAGGAAGTTATGGCACTCAAACCCTGCCACAGCTGTCGTATCCAGTCTAGTCTCGAATCTCCACATCACCAGAAAGATGGCTTTCAGGAGATCATAAAGTAAAGGCATCCATTAGTCTTGCGAGACCATGGATCTGCACCCGGAAAGTCTTCACTCTCCAGGGCGCAGGCCTGGGCAAGGTTGTATGGAAGACTAGCAGTTGCCCATGCTGCAAGTCTCCCCTCTCCATGACACCAAAGTTGTCCAAGGGAAGGGCATTAGGACCCATACAGCTTGACACCAGTGTCGTCGCAGAGCAATGTGTGATTAAGTGCTTTGCTCAAGGACACAACATGTTACCTCAGCTGGGGCTGAAACTAATGAGCTTCAGGTCACTAGTCCAATGCCTTAACCACTTGACCACATGCCCACGCATCTACACCTTTTGTAACATTCTTGATCTCCAGACTTGAATGCCTCTGATCTGGCTCTTCAGCAGGTTCCAGATTTCATTGTTCATCCAGGGCTTCTGACTGTGGTAAACACTGAATGATTTTGTGAGGACACACCCATCCATGGCTGTTTTAATAAACTCTATAATGACCCTGGTGTAGTCATTCAGGTCCTCGGGTGAGTTCTTGAACGCTGTCTTAAGGCAATCCTGTAACCATTCCTCAGCCTCTCGTGACCACCTCTTGGTTGTCTTGATTTCTGGAGCCTTGGCCTTTAGACTCTGTCTGTATGCAGGTAGCAGGAGTACAGCCAAGTGATCTAACTTGCCAAAATGCGTTCTTGAAAAGGAGCAATAGGCATTCCTTATCGTAGTTATAGCTGTGGTCTAGTGTGTGGGGACCTCTAGTGCAAGAGGTTTTACGCTAGTGATAATTGGGTAGGGTTTTCTTCAAACAAGCTTGATTAAAGTTGCTGACTATGATTTGAAATGTGTCGGGATGCATACTTGTAGACAAATGAGACTTTGTCAATGCTTAACTAAGAATATCTTATCTGGGCAGAATCAATGAATGTGTTCTAAACTGAGCAAGACAGGGATTCAATGGTTTTGGGGGTCAGGCAGCATTTAAGGGGGATAGGTCCCTATAGCCTGCCGGCATGTACCCCAGAATTTTAAAATAAGTAAGGAGATGGCTGTGGCTTTGATGAAGGTCTTTTGTGTCCTCACTAGCAACAGAACTGGTCCTAGCTGATGGAAGACTAGGAAATATTGTGCTTTGTTCAAGAAGATAAATGGGAATAATCCAAGTATTTGTAGGCCGGTAAGCCTCACATCAGTGGTAGGGAAGCTATTAGAGAGGATACTACAGGATAGGATTTGGGACCTTTTGAAAAGGCATGGCCTTCTCAGGGAGAGTCATAATGGCTTTGTGTGAGCAAACTCATACCTTACAAACTTGACTAGACAAGTTTGGGAAGTGTGATAAAGGTTCTTGATGAGGGTAAGGCCATGGATGTTATCTATATCAATTTTAATAAGGCATTCGGTTGGGGTGATTCAGTAGGTGAAAATGCAAGGCATCCAGAGCGAAAGTTTGGATTTAGAAATGGCTTGCTCATAGAAGAAAGAGCAAAAGTCGAAGGCTGTTATTCTGGCTGAAAGTCTGTGATCGGTGGAATTCTAAAAGTACTGGTGCTAAGACCTCTATGATAGGTTATTTAGCTCAAAGGAAATTACAGTGCCACTACAGCGTTACAAGTGCACAGATATAAATATTAGAAGAGAAGTAGAAAGAATAAAAACAGGAGGGATTCGTCACTTCCCCAGCTATAGGTTGACTCATTATATAACCTAATGGCCGATGATAAGAATGACCTCGTAGTACTCTTTGGAGCAACACAGTTGTCTTTGGTCTATTACTAAGAGTGCTCCTCTGTTCAGCCAAGGTGGCATGCAGAGGGTGAGAAATATTGTCCAGAATTGGCAGGATTTTCTATAGGGTCCTTTGTTCTACCACAGCCTCCAGTGTTCCCAGTTTGACTCCTATAACAGAACTAGTCTTTCTAATCAGTTTATTGAGCCTGTTGGCATCATCCATGTTGATGTCATTTCCCCAGCACACCACTGCATAGGAGATTGTACTGGCGACAGCAGACAGGCAGAACATGTGAAGAAGCCTGCGTATTCCAAAGGATCTCAGTCTCCTCAGGAAGTAGAGATGAATCTGGCCCTTGTACACAGCTTCTGTGTTGGCGCTCCACTCAAGTCTGTCATCCAGGTGCACCCCCAGGTACTTGTAGGTCCTGACGACATGCACGTACTCGCCATCAATAGTAACTGGGAGCAGTGCAGGCTTAGTCTTCCTATAGTCCATCACCATGTCCTGTGTCTTACTGATCTTGCAGATGATTCAGCTTGCACCGTTTGACAAAGTCCTCCCATCCTTGAATTTCTGCAGATGAAATGACTGTGTTGTATCTAAGGTCTGAGGTATACAGGGTAAACGGGAAGGGAGGTAGTACAGTCCCCTGTGGGGCCCCAGTGCTGCTTTGAGCCAGGTTTGATGCACATCTCTGAAGCCGCAAAAGCCGTGGTCTGTCACTCCATTAGTCCGTTATCCAGGATACAATGGAAGTGCCAACCTGCATTGAACAGAGCTTTTCCCCCAGCAATGAGGGCTGTGTAGTATTGAAGGCACTTGAGAAATCAAAAAACATCATCCTCACAGTGCTGCCCTGCTTATCCAAGTGGGAGTAGGCTCTGTTCAGCAGGTAGATGACAACATTGTCGACTGCAATGTGCTCCTGGTAAGCAAATAGTCATAGTCATACTTTATTGATCCCAGGGGAAATTGGTTTTCGTTACAGTTGCACCATCAATATTAAATAGTAATAGAACCATAAATAGTTAAATAGTAATATGTAAATTATGCCAGTAAATTATGAAATAAGTCCAGGACCAGCCTATCGGCACAGGGTGTCTGACCCTCCAAGGGAGGAGTTGTAAAGTTTGATGGCCACAGGCAGGAATGACTTCCTATGACGCTCTGTGCTGCATCTCAGTGGAATGAGTCTCTGGCTGAATGTACTCCTGTGTCCATCCAGTACGTTATGTAGTGGATGGGAGACATTGACCAAGATGGCATGCAACTTAGACAGCATACTCTTTCAGACACCACTGTGAGAGAATCCAGTTTCATCCCCACAACATCACTGGCCTTTTGAATGAGTTAGTTGATTCTGTTGGTGTCTGCTACCCCCAGCCTGCTGCCCCAGCACACAGCAGCAAACATGATAGCACTGGCCACCATAGACTCGTAGAACATCCTCAGCATCGTCCAGCAGATGTTAAAGGACCTCAGTCTCCTCAGGAAATAGAGACGAATCTGACCCTTCTTGTAGACAGCCTCAGTGTTCTTTGACCAGTCCAGTTTATTGTCAATCCGTATCCCCAGGTATTTGTAATCCTCCACCATGTCCACACTGACCCCCTGGATGGAAACAGGGGATCAAGGACTGATCTGACCAGGGGGTCAGAAGTGAGCCAGGACCAGTGTCTCTAGGGTCTTCAGGATGCGTGCAGTCAGGGCCACAGGATATAGGTATTCAAGACTTTCAGCTGGCCCTTCTTGGGTACTGGGACCACACATGATGTTTTTCACACAATTGGGACCCTTTCCAGGCTGAGACTCAGATTGAAAGTGCACTGGAGAACTCCACACAGTGGCACAGAACACTCCGTCAGGACCTTGGGGTTCACACCATCTGGTCCCAGTGCTTTGTAGATGGGTGGAGAAGCAGGTTTGCAGGTGGCATGAAGATTGGTGTAGTTAGGGACAGTATAAAGGACTGTCAAAGAATACATTAGGATATACAGTCAGTGGGCAGTTTGTTAGGTACCTAATAACGTGGCCACTGAGTATGCCCATTGTCTTTGGCTGTGGTAGCCAATTCAAGGTTGATGTTTTGTGCATTCAGATGCTCTTCGGTTGTAACATGTAGTTATTTATGTTACAGTCGCCTTCTTGTTACCTTAAACCAGTCTGGCCATTCTCTGACCTCCCACATTGACGAGGTGTTTTCTTCTATAGAACTACCTTTCACTTGATTTTTTTTGTTATTCACATCCTTCTCTATAAACTCCAGAGATTGTTGTACACGAAAATTCTAGGAGATCAGCAGTTTCTGAGATATTTAAATCACCCCATCTGGCACCAACAATTATTCCGTGTTTAGCGTCATTTAGATCAAATTGATTCCATCTTCTGATGTTTGCTCTAACAACAAGTGAACCTCTTGACCACTGCTACATGCTTTTATTATGCATTGAGTTGTTGCCACGTGATTGGCTGATTAGATATTTGCATTAATCAGCAAATATCTGTACCTAATACAGTGGCCACTGAAGGTAGATCACTTACAGGTATGGGCAGACAAGTGGCAGATTGAGTATAATCCAGGCAATGTGAGGTGCTGCAATTTGGGAGGTCAAATCCTCCAAGAGGCAGCACAGAGCATCATAGGAAGTCATTCTTGCCCGTGGCCATCAAACTTTACAACTCCTCCCTTGGAGGATCAGACACCCTGTGCCGATAGGCTGGTCCCGGACTTATTTCATAATTTACTGGCATAATTTACATAGTACTATTTAACTATTTATGGTTCTATTACTATTTATTATTTATGGTGCAACTGTAACGAAAACCAATTTCCCCCTGGGATCAATAAAGTATGACTATGACTAAATGAAAGACCATAAAACATAAGAGCAGATTTGTGGCTATTTGTCCCATCAAGTCTGCTGCACCATTTAATCGTGGCTGATCCACTTCTCTCTTAACCCATTCTCCTGCCTTCTCCCCATAACCTTTCACGTCCTGATTAATCAAGAACGTATCAACCTCTGCCATTAATACGCCCCAGGCCCATGACTAAGGCTGCTCAGCCCCCTCTGGCAATGGATTCCATATATTCACCACTCTTTGGCTAAATAAGTTCCTCCTTATCTCCATTCTGAAAGGACAACCCTCTGTTCTGAGACCCTTGGTCCTTGGTCATAGACTCTCCCACCACAGGAGACATCCTCTCCATATCCACTCTATCTAGGCCAGGGGTTCTCAACTTTTATTAAGCCATGGACCCGTACCATTAACCAAAGAATTGGGATCTCCTCATCTAGACCTTACAACATTCAATAGGTTTCAATAAGAACCACCCCCACCCCCACCTTCTGACTTCCAATGAGTAAAGGCCCAGAGCCATCAATCACTCCTCACATAATAAACCTTCCATTCCCGGAATGATTCTCATGAACAGTGTTCCCTCTAAGGTGTGTGTGCATGCACACATCCTTTGCTATTAGCACACAAAGGAATTTAAACTGCACACAAAGGTTGTCACCTTCTACCTGGTTGGCATGTTAAGTATATTTCACAATCATACACAATCACATTTCCTTTTCCGGTGTCTGACATTGCCAATGTGAAGTTTGTGACGATTTGTGTGCAGATTTTAAAACTGGCTTACTTATAAAGTTTTATTGACGAAATTATTCAGTTCACACATATTGTTGTCACTTGGCAAAAAAACTGCACAGCACATGGTTTTTGTGTGCACTGGTCATTACAAATTGGAGGGAACATATTTGCTCATGAACCTCCCATGAAACTCTCCATTGTCAAAGGAAGGGGCCCAAAAAACTTCTGAATACTCCAAGTGAGAACTCATCAGTGCCTTTATAAAGCCTCAGCATTAAGTCCTTGCTTTTATATTCTTGTCCTCTTGAAATGTATGCTAACATTGTATTTGCTTTCCTTACTATTGACTCAACCTGCAAATTAACCTTTAGGGAATCCTGCACGAGGACTCCCATGTCCCTTTGCAACGTGGATTTTTGAATTTTCTCCTTCCGAAAATAGTCTATGCTTTTATTCTTCCTACCAAAGTGCATGACGACACTGTATTCCCTGTGCTACTTCTTTGCCGGTTCTACTAATCTCTCCAAGTTCTTCTACAGTCTCCCTGCTTCCTCAACACTACCTGCCCCTCTTTATATTGTCCGCAAACATGGCCACAAAATCATCAATTCTGTCATCCAAATCACTGACATACAACGTAAAAAGAAGCGGTTCTGTCACCACTCACTAGTCACTGGCAGCCAATCAGAAATATCTCACCTTACTCCCTGACAATCCTCTATCCTTGCTGGTATCTTTCCTGTAATACCATAAGCTCGTAGCTTGTTAAGCCACCTCATGTGCAGCATCTTGTCAAAGGCCTTCTGAAAGTCCAAGTACACAACATCCACCAATTCTCCTTTGTCTATCCTGCTTGTTATTTCTTCAAAGAATTCCAATAGATTTGTCAGGCAAGATTTCCTGTGAGGAAACAATGCTGACTTTGGCCTGTTTTATCATGTGCCTCCAAGTACCTTGAGACCTCATTCTTAATAATTGACTCCAACATCATCCCAACCACTGAGGTCAGGCTAACTGGCCTATAATTTATTTTCTTCTATCTCCTTCTATTCTTGAAGAGTGAAGTGACATTTACAATCCTCCTGTCCTCTGGTACCTTGCCAGAGAGTCTAGTGATTCTTGAAGGATTACTATTGCCACCACAATCTATTCAGCTACCTCTTTCAGAAAACTGGGGTGTAGTCCATTTGGTCCAGGTGACTTATCTACCTTCAGACCTTTCAGTTTCCTAAGCCCCATTTCCAAAGCCATCATAAGCTTTTATGTTGGCTTTGATTTCCCTTGTCAGCCATGGTTATGTCATCCTGCCTTTAGAATACTTCCTCTTCTTTGGGATGTATCTATCCTATGCCTTTCGAGTTACTCCCAGAAACTCTAGTCATTGCTCTTTCATGCCTCTTTAATTCGATTTACTCCTCTATAATACTGATACATCTGACTTTAGTTTCTCCCTCCCAGGCAGTTGTCCCCACAAGCTTAAAGATCGCCACCATCGTGTCAGTGCCAAAGCATTCCACTGCCACGGGCCTGAATGACTTCCGTCCAGTTGCACTCATCCCCATCATTGCAAAGTGCTTTGAGAGACTGGTTCTATCACAACTGAAATCCTGTCTGCCCTCTAACCTGGACCCCCATCAATTTGCCTATTGCACCAACAGAGGACGCCATCTCCACAGCACCTCACTCTGCCCTGACCCACCTGGACAGCCCCAACTCTTACTTCAGAATGCTGTTCATTGACTTTAGTTCGGCATTCAATACTGTGATCCCCTCCAAGCTGATCGCCAAACTTTGCTAGCTTGGTATCAGCTCATCTCTCTGCAATTGGACCTTGGACTTTCTGACTAACAGACCCCAATCAGTTAAGTTAGACAACCTCTCCTCCACTCTCACCCTGAACACCAGCATGCCTCAAGGCTGTGTGCTGAGCCCTCTTCTGTACTCCCTTTTCACCTATGACTGCGTTCCTGTACATGTTTCTAACTCCATAATCAAGTTCGCAGACGACACCATGGTGGTTGGCCTGATCAGAGGGAGTGACGAGACGGCCTACAGGGACGAGGTCCAGCACCTGGCTGCGTAGTGTGCTGACAACAACCTGGCCCCTAACACCCAGAAGGTCAAGGAGATCATTGTGGACTTCAGGCATGCCAGGAGTCACACTCATGTCCCCATCTACATCAACGGAGCTGTAGTGGAGCGTGTATTAAGCTTCAAATTTCTTGGTGTCCACATTTCTGAGGATCTCACCTGGTCCCTGAACTCCTCCATCCCGGTCAAAAAGGCACAACAGCGCCTTTATTTCCTGCGGAGCATCAAGAAAGCTCACCTCTGTCCCAGGATACTGATGGACTTTTACATTGAGAGCATACTCACCAACTGCATCTCAGTGTGGTATGGCAATTGTCCCGTATCAGACCACAAAGCACCCCAGCGTGTGGTGAAAACTGCCCAGTGGATTATCGGCACCCAATTGCCCACCATCGAGAACATCTACCATAAATGCTGCCTGGGCAGGGTGAAAAGCATTATCAGGGATGCATCTCACCCTAACCATGGACATTTTACTCTCCTCTCATCCGGTAGGCGCTACAAGAGCCTCTGCTCCCGTTCCAGCAGGCACAGGAAGAGCTTCTTCCCTGAGGCTGTGATACTGCTGAACCTCACATCACAGCGCTAAGCAGTATTGTACCCATATTGTACTGTCTCAGTACTTTCATATTTGTGTGCTGTAGCACTTACTTTTTATTCACAGTTATTTTGTAAATAACACTATTCTTTGAATTTCTGGTTAGATGCTATCTGCATTTCATTGGCTTTGTATCTATACTTGGCACAATGACGATAAAGTTGAATCTAATCTGAATCGAAATTGCAGGGTGAATTCTATCATATTATGATCGCTGCTTACTAAGGATTCCTTTACTTTCATTAAAAGTGGTTCATTGCACAGTTTTAATAGCATTTGGGAAACAGGGAGGGCTAGAATTTAAAAGCAAGGATGTAATGTTGAAACTCTATAAAGCACTGGTGAGCCCTCACCTGGAGTATTGAGAGCAGTTTTGGGCCCCTTAATCTTAGAAAGGATGTGTTGAAATTGCAGAGGGTTCAAAGGGTGTTCACGAAAATGATTCCAGGATTGAATGGCTTGTCATATGAAGAGCGTTTAATGGCTCTGGGCCTGTATCAATAGAATTCAGAAGAATGACGGGTGAGTTCATTGAAGCCCCTTGAATGGTGAAAGGCCTTGAATGAGTGAATATGGAGAGGATATTTCCTATGGTAGGACAGTTAAGGCCAGAGGACACAGACTTGGTATAGAGAGGCCTCCATTTTGAACGAAGATGAGGAATTTCTTTAGCCAGAAAATGGTGAATCTGGAATTTTTTGCTGCAGGCAGCTGTTGAGGCCAAGTCCTTAATATATGTAAGGCAGAGGTTGATTTATTCTTAATTGTCAGGCCATGAAGGGATACGGAAAGAAAGCAAGAGATTGGGGAGGAGAGGAAAAGTGGGTCAGCCATGATGAAATGGGGGAGCAGATTGGATGGGCTAAATAGCCTCATTCTGCTCCTGTATCTTCTGGTCTATGGTCTTATCAGGACCGGCCAAGTTCCTCCAGCACTTTGTGTGTGTGGCTAGTTCCCTCTCTCCTACTTTCTGCTTTTAGTGATTGTCTTTTCTTCCCAGTCTTGTGTGTTTTTGATGCCAATCATTTACAACACTGGGGGAATGGGTACCATATACAGTAATTTTTGTGTGTGTACATATTTTCTGATTTATAGACATCAATAAAAATATAACCCATTCGTTGCCCCTGGGAATAGTTTACTGATTTAGTTTACTGAATAGTTTACCTGTTACTGATTCTTAAGGTCTTAAGTGATTGAGAATTCTTTGTGATTCAGGATTCAAATGTATTCCAATGAGGTGTGAAGTAGAAAGAACTGCATCCGTGGGGCAAAGCTGTGTAGATCACATACATTGTCTTTAGTGTCTGTAATCACCTCAGAGGTCTGTGACGTGGTCTACAACAGAATAAGACTTAACAGACACAAACACGAGGAAATTTGCAGATGTTGGAATTTCAAGCAACACACATTAAAGTTGCTGCTGAACGCAGCAGGCCAGGCAGCATCTCTAGGAAGAGGTACAGTCGTCGTTTCGGGCCGAGACCCTTCGTCAGGACTAACTGAAGAGCTAGTAAAATCTCTTGGAATTATAAAATATAATACAATTAAGTTTAAGTCTTTATAATGTAGCTGTACTTGATGCATCATCCACCATCTCAACTGCTTCACCTTTTTACTGAGACTTTAGCTGCATCTTCTTTGGTAAATAGACTTTTTAAAAAAAAATGTTAACTTCTGACCCCAAGTATAAATTACCAATTTGGTCTACACCATCCATTGCTACTGTTTATTATGTATAGACACATGGAAGACTTTTGGGTTTCCTGCATGTGTTAGCTGTTAATTGATACAGAAGTGGAGAGAGTGAGCAGTTTCAAGTTCCTGGGTGTCAAGATCTCTGAGGATCTAACCTGGTCCCAACAAATCAATGTAGTTATAAAGAAGGCAAGACAGCGGCTACACTTTGTTAGGAGTATGAAGAGATTTGTCATGTCAACAAATACTCAGAAATTTCTACACTTGTACCATGGAGAGCATTCTGACAGGCTGCATCACTGTCTGGTATGGAGGGGCTACTGTACAGGACAGAAAGAGCTGCAGAAGGTTGTAAATGTAGTCAGCTCCAACTTGGGTACTAGCCTACAAAGTACCCAGGACATCTTCAGGGAGCGGTGTCTCAGAAAGGCAGCGTCCATTATTAAGGACCTCCAGCACCCAGGGCATGCCCTTTTCTCACTGTTACCATCAGGCAGGAGATACAGAAGCCTGAAAGCTTCGACCCCTCTGTCATCTGATTCCTAAATTGACATTGAATCTTTGGACACTACCTCACAATGTACAGTATTTCTGTTTTTGTGTGTTTTAAATCTATTCGATATACGTATATTGTAATTGATTTACTTGTTATGATTTATTTTATTATTATATTTTTCCCTGTGTGTGCGTATGTACATACCTACATACCTACTGAGACAATAAGCAAATTGCAGTGGGTCCAGGTCCTTGCTGAGACAGGTTGACTCTAGCCATAACCAATCTCTCAAAGCACTTCACTGTAGATGTCAGTGCTACTGGGCGATGGTCAATAAGTCAGCTCACCCTGCTCTTCCTGGGCTCTGCTATACTAGTTACCTACAGTGTTAGCTGCAGTGGGATCTTCTGACTGCAGCAATGAGAGATTGTAAATGACTATGAACACACCCACCAGTTGGTTGGTGCAGATTTTCAGAGCACTACAGGTGTTCCCCGCATTTCGAACGTTTACTTTACGAAACCTCGCTGTTACAAAAGACCTACATTAGTTACCTGTTTTCGCTAACAGAAGGTGTTTTCACTGTTACGAAAAAAGGCAGCATACGATAAAAGGCAGCGCGCCCCCACCCCCCCCCGCCGAGCAGCCAAGCTCCTCCCCCGGAACGGCATTCTAGCTGGAATTGCTTAAACACATGCCTGTGAGCAGCCATTAGCTAGATGAGTTCTAAGGTATCGGAAAAGCCTAAAGAGCTCGTAAGGGTGTTACACTTAGCGTAAAACTAGACATAATTAAGCGTTTTGATTGTAGTGAACAAAGTACGGACAACATGAGTTTGGCTTGTGGAAGTTGACGAAGATGATGTTGAAGAGGTTTTGGCAAACCCATGACCAAGAACTGATAAATGAAGAGCTGATGCAATTGGAAGAGGAAAAGATAACAATCGAAACCAAATGCAGTAGTGAATGGACCGAAATTGAAGTCGTCCAGGAACTGAACATGAAGCAACTGCATGAGATTTTTGCTGCAATGATTGCAGAAAAATATGACTTTAATTTTGAAAGGGTACGTAGGTTGAGGGCATATTTGCAAGATGGTTTGAATGCTTACAAAGAACTGTATGACAGGAAAATGTGCGAGGCTAAGCAGTCAAGCATACTGTCGTTTTTCATGCCTTCCACATTAGCCACAGCAGTTGACGAACCTCAACCTTCGACATCGAGGCAGGCAGACATAGAAGATGATCTGTCTGCCCTGATGGAAACAGACGACGATGAGATGGCACCCCAGTGTCCCACCACCCCAATCCCCGGGCTGCAGACCGATACATTGCCGCGGAGAATGCAGCGGTAGCTGGGACGCACCCAACACATCTTTAAAAAAAAAAGCCGAAATAAACAAGCTAATTAATTAGGTGCCGCCTGGCACGTAAATGTCGGCCCAGATCAGAGACGATTGCCGATTGCGTCGCCTCTGATCTGGGCCGACATTTACGCGCCGGGCGAACAAATTTTTCCCATATAAATAAATAGTAATTGCTTCTTCACTTTATGACATTCTGGCTTACGAACTGTTTCATAGGAAAGCTCTACCTTCGGATGGCGAGGGAAACCTGTACCAGGTACACCAATGGGGCTTGTCCCTTTGTGAGGGTTCATCCTCTTGATGAAAGACATTCTGACGTCAGCCTCCGAGACAGGCATCACAAGGTTACTGAATGCTGCAAGCTGTAGTTTTGTACTCCCTTTCCAAATGAGCATAAAAGATGTTGAGCTTGTCTGGGAGTGAATCATCACTGCCATACATGATACATTTCGCTTTGTAGGAGGTAATAGTCTGCAAACACTGCCAGAGTTGACTTGCATCAGATTTCGCCTCCAACTTCACTCAGAATTGTTCCTTTGCTCTCAAGATAGCCTGCCGTAAGTTGTACTTGGCTGCCTTTTAAAGTCCCGGATCACCAGATTTGAATGCTGCAGATCTACCCCTCAGCAGAATGCGAATCCTGGTTCATGCATGGCTTTTGATTCTGGTATGTTCTCATGGGCATACACTCATGCACACAGGTTTTGATGAAGTCAATAACAACCGTGGAACAAGTGATATGCGGGTGATAAATAAATAGGGACTTGTTCACGCTGGCCTGATTAAAACCCCCCAGCATGATGGGAAAGGGATCAGGGTGTGTTGTTTCATGTCTGTTGATTATGTTGCTCAATTTGTCTAGACCAAGGGTCCCCAACCTTTTTCATACCATTAATCAACGGGGTTTGTGGACCCCCACATTTGGGAATCCCTAGTCCAGAGCCTGAGGTGGATATACACCGCTACCAAGATGATGGTTGAAAACTCCCACAGAAGGTAAAATGCATGACAATTGATTGCTAGATGTTCCAGGTCAAGTGAGCAGGACTGGGACAGAAGCACCACATTTATGCACCACGAGGAGTTAATCATAAAGCATACTCTGCCTTTGAAAGAATCAGCTGTCCTATTTTGGCGATGAATTGTGACACCAGCAAGTTTTCTACATTCAACCTTATTCTCATTTTAATTATCAACACTGAAGCTGTTTGTCACTTGGTTTGTTCCTGTTTTATCATACTTTATACGTTTACCACTCAGCAACATTCTGCTTTCACTCCCCAAACTTTCCCAGGTATGTTCCTCCCACAGGGAATCTGTCTGAACCTCTCTTTGAAGGTCACTCATTATTTTGTTGCGGTCTTTTCCTGTCTATCTCTAAATCTAATTAATACAGGCCAGATGTCCTGGTCACGCTGTGTCACTGACTCTGCTGTCTCATTTAAATTCCAGTGTATTTGCCCTGTGTAAATCCTTCCGTTCCTAGGTCGGCCATGTCTGGAATGTGTATTAAACTAAAGAATGGCCTCAAATTTTCCAGTTTTACCCTGATGTGAACAGTTTTTAGTATCAGTTAGGGAATTTGGCTTTTGCAAAGGCATACTAAACTAGATTTTTGCTGAAACCTAGATTCTCATTACAATTGTACGTTTCCATGAACGGATGGTATTTTAAACTTGCATGAAAGAAATGTCTATAGTACTCAAGACTCGTAATCTGACTGTTTCTTACATTGCCAATATCATAGATTTATAAAGAAAAATACTTAATAGTTGTCCAGTGTACCAGCTATGATTAATCCAATTTAAATAACTGGAAATGTCTAAGAAATTTTTGCTAAATCATTTGGCTTTATCAATGTCGAGCAGTGATTTTCCTAAGTTGTTTTAAAGCCTTGAAATAAAAATACTTTTTGGTTCTCTACTTACTTACTTGGGACCCTGTGCTCCTAAGTGGAGCATAGGCCATCGATGGCCTCCTATCCCCATCGTCCTCTGAAGTCAGAGTTCATCAACACTTCTGCCATCCATTGCTTCTACTGTACAGGGGATTGGCCTATACAGCTTCACCAGAGCCCTGCTGCTTGGGGTTGCTCATTTTCCACCTCACACGACGAGCTAGTAGGGTTGGACCATGAGAGGCTATTTCTTTGGCATGTCTTTTTGTTTTAAAAAAAAAAGAGCAGTTGTAATTCATTTTTAAGAGCTTAATTGAAGGCTCTGAGACAGGAGCAATCTGCAGAATCTCACCTGGGTGATTGATTCCATGCAGGGTAAGTGTTTTAAATGTTCAATTTTTCACATTGCTTGGCCTCTTGGACAGGTTTGGCTGATCGATGTTCAGGAAAGTAGGAGTGAAACTGATCAGTGAATCCAATGGAAATTCTAGCAGGATCTATAAAGAAAATTCTTTCCAATGTTGTTTAATTTTCAGCTGTTTGTAGTGCATGAAAAGTCACGAATGTTATAAAATTGTTAGATTAGTGGTGTTCATTTTTTTAAAAAAGAAGTTTGCTCCTAAGCTGTTCCATTCTCTGAGAATTCTGTGTCCAATAACCCTGTAATAGATGAGGTATAATCGGAACCACCACTATTGTATAACAATTGTTATTTGGTATTTAAGAGTTGAAATATCTGATTGGATCAGCTACATTTTAAGCAACATAATGACTGCAATAAACCAATGGAAGAGGTACAGCGGATTGACATAATGACAAAATATTGCTAAAGTCCAAGTTCCATGAGAGTTAGTTGTACAGCACAAAGGAGCATTTCAGCCCACCATGTCCATAAGGACCATTTTAATTATCCTTCTGTGCCATACTTATTTATGCATCTGTCAATCAAACTCTGCAATTTTTATATCATCCTACCACTGCCTCTGGCACTCCAGGTGTCCCATACTGTTTAAACTTGGATATTCTTTCATTATTGATTCCTTACAAACTGGGAAAATCTTGAAATAAGCTGCCAATTAGAATGTATCATCTTGTGTGATAGCAGACTTGTGCTGAAGCAAGATCTTTCCTCTCTTCATTGAATTCCACCTTAAATTTCTGTGGTGATGTGACTACAAAATGTACTCTGACCCAAAGATAATCTTTAAGGTTGACTGAAGGTAAATTGATTTACTCTAAATATGTATAGCTATTTGATATGTATAAACTGTTTAAGAGGCAGGATGTTCAGGGGTTGCTTTAATATAAAATATCAACCATTGGTTGTGAAAGTCATTGTCATGTGCAGATACAATGAAAAGCTTGCAGTACTATCACAGACAGGTAGCTGGAGACAAAACAGAATATAGATTATATGCAGTGAAGAGAGGGGAAATAAGACATTACTACAAAAGCTTGACCTTCATCAGCTACAAGTCACTGGTGAATCACTGCAGTTAGATTTCCTTTGGAACGGAAACACCATTTCTGAGTGGGCATTGTGCTTGGTAAACATAATTGTTGAGAGAAACTAAAACTGAAATTATTGGCATATTATTGAGGCTAAGTATTGTGCACTGTTTTCAGAGGAGTACACTAATAATGCACAGAGAAAGTCATGGACTGGTTTTGTGTTTTGTCACCAAGAATAAAACTTGAAGCAATAATAACATCAAACACTAATTAATACAGTACCCTTCACAGAACATTAAAGATTCATTGAGTATCTGAATTGGGAGCAGGAGTAGGCCACTCAGCCTCTCAAGTCTGCTCTGCCAATTAATGAGACCAAAGCTGATCTGACTTTAAGCTCAACTCTACATTCCTGCAGTAAATTTTCATGTCCTTAATCAATTTATGTTTCTACCTTAGGAATATTCCAAGACTGTTTCCATCACTCTTCAAGGAAGAGAATTGCAAAAATTTGCGACCCTTGAAGAGAAAACATTTTGCTTTATTTAGCCTAAATGGACAATACCTTATTTTGAAATAGTGACCTCACCCCACCCCCAAAAAAATTCTGGATTCTCTCAAGAGGAAACTACTTCTGCACATCCACTCCATCCAAGTCCCGCAGCATTTTATACACTTCAATCAAGTCTCCCCTCATTCTTCTAAACCATATCAGATACAAGGCTAGCCCTCCCCCGTTAGATGACCTGCACATTCCAATTATTAGTCCAGAAATCTTCAGCAAGCTGCTTTCAATGTCTTGTCTGTTTTCCTTAAATTAGAAGACAATACAAACATGGTCTCACTAGATCCTTGTGCATTACCAAAGGCCATTTTAATCTTAAATCAGAAGAAGATCAATACTGGAGATTAGATCTTTCTGGACTCCAGGCAACATCTGTAAAGAAAGAAGCAATGTTTCAGCTTGATGATATTGATCTTGCTTAGATGTAAGATTCCAAATTTTTTTCCTCCATCACCTCTGAACTACACTAGAAATGTCAAAAATAGATGGTGTTCTTGGTTGTTGCAGTGTCTTGCAGTCTTGGTAAGTATAGCCAAATGTACTTGCACTCATTTTTGATCACTACTGCTGCTGAAATTGGACATGTGTGGTTACCATGAGATCAGCCAAGCTTCAAAGTCATTAAGAAAAGAACAAGTTGCTATCACCATGAGGTTTTAACTTTAATGATGCGAAAGCTGAAGGGAGAAATTTGAGAATGGAAGTGGAGAAATTGGTTAAAGATTTATCTCCTGTTACAAATAAAATAATGATACAAGATTTCAGTAATTGGTTAATTGGAATGAAAGTGAAAGAATTCCAACATTTTATTGCCTTGCTGCATATAAGCTGATCAAATTATCATTTGTTGATTAATACATGATGTTATACGATATTTATACGATGTAATTGCATCCAAATTGTACATTTATCTGGAACAAGGGTAGCTTTTCTTACACTTTGATTTTCTTCGCTGCAGGGAACACGAGTCTGGTTGAGAGAAAATAATCAGCATCTTCCATGCATTGTTTCAGCATGTTCAGGAGGAGTGATCAACTTTACCACTGTCTGTGGCCAGGTGAGAACAAGCTCTTACTCTACAATTTGAATTTCTCAGATGTTGAATATAGTCCAATAATTGTTCTTCCACCTTTTTGCTGACCAAAACGTATAACATAAGGCATTTAGTAAGTGGCTGCAGCAAAAAAAAATATCAGTCGGCTGAGAATGATACTTAATCATTTTATTTGGCTGCCCAGAAATGGAGAGAGTGAGTGGCTTTGAAGATTAAAAGAGAGAGTGATGGTTCTTTTCATTTGAGTTTTGAAAATTGCTGCTGCCAGTATTTAAATCCCATCCTTAACTGCCCTTGAGAAGGCAGTGGTGATCTGTTGCCTTGAAATTCTGCAGTCTTCCAAGACTAGTGACTTTTGAATTATGGACATTTGAAGAAAGTGAGCTGGAAATCTTGCACTAGCAATGGGAGGGGATGATTGATATATCTGGGTGAAAGTCACACTTGAAAATCTTGATGGATCTTTCAAAGATCTGTATGCATTGTGTGATTGAAAACAATTCCTTTCAAAAGCAACACAACTTTTCAGTGTAATCAAACATTGTTTCTTCCTGGCACTAAAAAAAAATTCATTTTCTTCTATGGGCAGTAACCTGGTTAATTTTCATTATTGTGACACTAGACTATAAAGAAAATGGAGTTTCCACAATTTAAAAAAAAATTGATTAGCGTGACTAAAATGATTGAAGATCACTGAAACTGAGTTCAAAAATTTGGATTCAACAATTTGCTGGATTTATTGCATATAATAGTTGAAATAATTTAATAAACCTGTTAGTATCTTATAATAAAACTGAGCTTAATTTGCCTCATGTGTATTGTCAAAGGAAAAGCATCCTCATTTGACCTGATGCTTGTGCTACTTGGCTGATTTCAGGCTGACTGTGTTGATAGAACTCATGGAAATTCCAGAGCAGCATTTTTATTTAAGGTGATATTGAATAAGCAGGAATTTCCTCCAAATCAAATATTCGAAAGATTAAGAATAGAAAATCATTGGTCCCTACTACAAACTCATTTTTCTGTCACTAACTCCATCTCCCTCTGGCCTCTTGTCTAAGTCTGAACCAGACTATTCGCAACTTTGCCATAGTTGACTCCAGGAGGAGCTTCCAAATACATGCTTGCTCCATGACTAAAGCTACCTTTTTCTGTCTGATTACATCCCTCCCTCTGCATTATTCAAGCACTTTATTGATTTGTTATTCTGTTATCCACTCTCCAGGTACTTCAGCACATCTGAAACGCTACGTCCATATACAAACTCTCAACAAGTCCCATTTGTTTACCATCTCCGATCCACATTCCCAGCCAGCTGAGCAAAGCAATATTCTCATTTGTTTTAAAAATGACACCTCCCCGCCCCCCGCCCCAACACTTTCTCCTGAACCTCCTGCATTTCCACCACCTTCCAGGTTATCTGTGTCTACCATCTAACCTCCTTGTGCAAACCTCCTGCAGACCCACCTCCTTCCAGGTTTTGTGACTTCCAGGTCTGACCACTTGTGGAAATATAATTTTAACTGTTCCTCAATTGTTGCCTGCACCTTCAGTTTTCAAAGATTCCTGAATTTTTTGCAGCATACTGTTTTCTCCTGAAGCCTTTTGATAATAACTTCATTGTTCTCCCTCAAGGTCTTCTCGCTATTATTTAGACTTAGTACTGCCATTCTTTGTGTATTTTTGAATTGTATCACAATTAGTGAAAATAAATAATCTGACTCGGTGGTGATAAGGAGAATGAGGGGACATGGGGATGGCATGCCAGTGAACACCTCATGACAAGAATTTTTTTTAGGAAGCGGGATGTTTTTACCAGCTGCTTGTGTTACAAAATTGAGCAGTGCTTTCTCTGTACAAAGGTTATAATTTTCAACTTGCTGATCACAAAAGGTGCACAGACACATGAAGGAACTTGACAATGTGATGATTTGTGCCACACAAACTGTAATACATGCAAAGACTTGCAGCCATTGACAGATAGTTTGCCCGTTTGTTCTATTATTCAGTTAAGACCAAAGTTTCTAAAAATCTGATTGGATATTTTGAATACAAACAGTCAACTAATCAGTTAAATTTTTTTTTGCAGACAGCTGTCTTGGGCAAGATATTTTAACTTCATTTAGTAATGCTTTTCAAATGAGCCATTCATGATGTCATTAGCTGTTTTGTTTTAATTTGCCAAATAAGAATATTTTCTCAGTTCTTTATTTTCTCAATTCAGATGGCAGTAAATTAGACTAACACTTATATCAGAAATAACTGAGCATTAAATGAACAATTTTGTATACTTAAAGTTTCTTTCCCTCTCAGTGATAGTTAAATCATTTACACTAATTTGTAACCTGATAATACCTTGGTTGCTCTAGTATTGAACAGTTCACTTAACAGAAAAATAATATTGATTAGGCATCTTTGAAGAAAGGAAAAAAGCGCAGATGCTGTGAATTGATCTGTTTATCTGGGACAGCTGTTCATACTGACTTTGAATGTAGAAAGTCTTTGCTCACTACCAGAGTTGGGACTCTGTTTGATTTGTTTTTACTTCCTCGCTTGGAGTTTGGATACATTAGCATTTTCTGTTCCTAATTTCCCCATGAGCTTACTCTGGGTCTGGAGTCACATGTAGGCCATGTTGGAGAAGGGCAACATTTTTCATATCACAAAAGACAGTAAAAAGTTTTATTCATTTTCTTATAATCAGATGATCTGGTCACTATTCATAAATATTGTGAACTTATAGTTCGATAGACATGACCTTTGAATCTCTGGTGTGTTCTCTCTTGGCCTTGTTTAAAATCCTATTTTACCTTCATGTCTTTAAAAAAAAACATTTTCTATTTGAAGCAAGGATCAAGTAGTGTGCTTACCGAGAAACCGGTATCAAGTAACAGCATTGTCTTTATTTCTTACTGTTGGCCCGGCAGTCTGGCCATTATCCTTCAGTCAGGCAAAAAAATAGCTTTGTCTTCAGTTCATTCTGCTGTAGAGGATGGAGCTCCTGACTTGCAGTAGTCTGGCAGAGAAGTTGGAACAGATGTTGCCCATTACCTGGGTGTGAAGACCAGCTGTTGCTACTTTGCACAATAATACCAGTCATTCAGTGCTTTGGGTTGGTCTCAGACATGTGACCAATGTCAAGTTCAGCCTTTGGAGATGAGCAACAACTGTTGACTTATTCTGTTCACTTCAATTATTTATTTTTTCCTGAATGTGAAGAGCTTTGCCACTTAGAAATATAATGTTGCTTTTAAAAATTAAATGCTTAGTGGCTAATGTATGAGTTTGATCTGGCAATATATTCTCTTCCAATTATTGATAAAGGTTTGTGACAGTAGCATTCCTTTTAATGTGATCTTTTATTTGCACCTTTGAATTCTCTTGACAGAATTTATCCCTGATGAGTTGAACATGGAGTTTAGCAATGTTTGTGTATCCAATGCTAAACATTGCAGATCAAATTATTATAAACATTTAAAAATATGAAGTTGATGAAATTGTGTCTCAGTAAACTGAGCGTCACTTGAGCTGGCCTACAGAGTTTTCTTTCATTTACTATGTAAGAAGTCCCCTTCAGGGAAGAGAGAGAAAAGGCTACAGTCTTGGCCTGTTTGTGTTTCTGCAGTTGTTTGGCTGTGCATTGTAAAAAAAAGAAGAATTCATAGGTATGCGGTATGGAAATGGGTCCACTTGTAGATGCCTATCTACACTAATCCTATTTGACCTAAATCTCCCCAAACCTTTCTATCAATGTACTTGTTCAAGTGATTTTTTAAAAAAACTTATAATTATTCCCACCTCAATCATTCCTCTGGTTATATTCCCATAATCCCCTAGTCCTGGTACTCATCCTTGCAAAACCTTTTTGCACCTTTTTCAGTTAATGATGGCCTTCCTGGAACAAGGTCATTAGAACAACATACAATACTCCTAGTGTGGCCAAACCACACATTTTTACAACTGTAATTTGATGTTCCAACTCCTAGACTGAAATCATCATCACCATTACATGCCGTGTCATATGATGCAGGTGACCACAGTCTTTGACTATGATTGTCCTTGGAAAATTTTTCTGTAGTAGTGTTTGCCATTGCTGCCTTCTGGGCAGTGTCTTCACACGACGGGTGACCCCAGCCATTATCTTCAGAGATTGTCTGCCTGGCATCAGCGGTCGCATAACCAAGACGTGATGTGCACTGGCTGCTCATACGACCACCCACCACCTGCTGCAATGGCTTCACGTGATTCTGATCGGGGGTGGGGGGTGCTAGACAGGTACTACAGATTGTCCAAGGGTGACCTGCAGGCAAGCAGAAGGAAGGAACGCTTTACGCCTCCTTTAGTAGGGACATGTCTCCACCTTACCACTCTGAAATACCTTGGTCAATGAAGGAAAGCGTGTCATGTGCCGCCTTCACAACTTTGTCTACCTGTGTTACACGCTTCCCTCTAAGGTGCTTGGGTTCGTGACTACGCAGTAACTGAAATGCTGGCGTGCACATAGCCTTTGTTGCTTCACAGCTGGAATTTTCTTTTATATAACGTTAATATAAAGTGCCACATGGTTTTCAGGCTGTGAAAAAAAAATCCTGCTCTGAGCAATGATTAAACAGCTGTTTAAACAACAAAAAATTAGAGGAACATTCCATCATTTTGTACTTGTTAGAGTTCATTCCATCAGTTGAAGTTCAAGCTTATTGCCATCTGATTGCATGTATACAACATTCCTCTGACCACTGTGCACCACAAGAAATGCAGCACTTAAAACAAAATATTGCCACAAGTGATTTAACAAACTGCAATTCAAAGTGCATGTAGTGTGCAACGCAGCTAGCCAGTAAAGAGTTCGCTGCCCTAGTGCCAAGACCCCTGAGGTGGCAGGGTATTCATTAGTCTCAGCCTGAGGGAAGAAGCTGTTACCCATTCTGGCTGTCCTAGTCCTGATGCTCCTGTACCTCTTTCCTGATGGTAGTGGGCCAAAGAGATTGTAGGATGGGTGGTAGGGACCCTCAACAATGTTTTAGGCCCTTTGTATGTAATGCTTCCAGTAAATACCACAGATGGAGGGAGACCCCGGTGATTCTGGCAGATTTTACTCTTCTCTGTAGGATCTTGTAGTTCAATGCCTTACAGCTTCCACACGACACTATAGAAACTCGGTGGTGCTCAGAAGTTGTTAGAAAGGGGGCAGGAAGCCTCGAACCTTCTCAGTGTCGATGCTGCTGTGCCTAATGAGGTGTTATGGATCCAGGGTAGATCATCCATTATATGCATAATCAAGAAACTTTGTGCTCTTCACTCTCTGTACCTTACCTTCTCTCTGTCTGCCTCATTATTCTTGCTGATGAGGCCAACCACTGCTGTGTCATCAACGGACTTGAGATGTGCTTTGAGCTGGATCTGGCTGTGCAGTCATGAGTCAGCGGCAAGCTGAGCACACAGCTCTGGGGTGGGGCGGGAGGGCACCAGTGCTCAGCAAGATGGAACTTGTGATTTATTTATTTATTACTGCCCACTCAGACTTTTTGACAAAAAGAGCCTAGTCAGTCCGAGGTCCAGTTACAGAGAGAGGTGTTGAGTCCCAGAGAAGACAGTTTACTCAGCAGCCTCTGAGAGATGATTGTGTGAAGTCCAATGTAGCTGGAAGATGGGATTTTATGCAATCCAATACCTGCCACTCAAAGCATTTCATGCTAACTGAGGTCAGTGCCACTGGGCAGTAATCATTTAGGCCAGTTATCATTGCTCTTTTGGGCACCAAAGGTGATGGTGACTGCCTTGAAGCCTGCAGAGACAGTGGACTGTTGCAAAGAGATCTTAAAGATGTCCTTTAAGACCTCTGTCAGCTGCACCACACAATCCCTCAGCACTCGACCAGGTCTGTTGAAACCGCGACTGTAGCCAGGCAGGGTGTCTGTTCCTCGGGGGAGAAGAGGCTCACTCTTTGATGCATAGGATGGACTTGTAATCTGTTATGGTTTGTACACCTTCCCACATGCACCATATCCCTTGTGTCATAAAAGTATCTGTGAACTTTCTGTGAGTACTCTCGCTTTGCCTTCCTGATGGCACATGAGAGGGTGGCTCTTTTTTTTAAAAATTAATTTACGGGATGTGAATGTCTCCAGCTAAGCTAGCATTTATTTCCTATCCTTAGTTTCCCTTGAGAAGGTGGTGATGAGCTGCCTTCTTGAACTGCTGCAGTCCCTGAGGTGTAGGTACACCCACAGTGCTGTTCGGGAGGGAATTCCATGATTTTGACCCAGCGACAATGAAGGAACGGTGACATGTTTCCAAGTCAGAATGATGAATGATTTGGGGGATTTCCAAGTGGTGGGGTTCCCAAGTATCTGCTGTTCTTGTCCTAGATGGTAGTGGTTGTGGATCTAGAAGATGCTGCCTTAAGAACTTTGTGCTGTTGCAGTGCATCTTGTAGATAGTACACACTGCTGCAACTGTTGGTTGATGGTGGAGGGGTTAGATACTTGTGGAAGGATACTAATCAAGTGGGCTGCCTTGTACTGGATGGTCTTGAGTGTTGGAGCTGCACTCATCCGGGTGAGTGGTGAGTATTCCATCACGCTACTGATCTGAGCATTGTAGATGGTGGGACAGGCTTTGGGGAGTCGGGAAATGAGTTATGTGCCACAGGATTCCTAGCCTTTGACCTGCTCTGGTAGCCAGGGGTTTATATGGTTAGACCAGTTCAGTTTCCTGTCAATGGTAACCCCAGGATGTTGATAGTGGGGATTCAGTGATGATGAATATCAAGGGACGATGGTTAGAACCTCTCTTGTTGGAGATGGTCATTGCCTGGCACTTGCGAGGCTCGAATGTTACTTGCCACTTGTCAGGCCAAGCCTGGATATTGTCCCTGGTCCTGCTGCACTTGGGTATGAACTGCTTCACTATCTGAGCAGTCACGAATGGTGCAGAACTTTGTTCAGTCATCTGCAAACATCCCCACTTCTGACCTTATGATGGAAGGAAGATCATTGGTGAAGCAAAATGTTGCTCCTAAGACACTTCCCTGGGGAACTCCTGCAGTGATGTTCTGAGGATGAGATGATTGACCTCCAACCACCACAACCATCTTCCTTTGTGTCAGGTATGATTACAACCAGCGGAGGGTTTTCCTCCTAATTCCCACTAACTCCATTTTAGCCAGGGCATCTTGATGCCATACTCAATCAAATGCTGCCTTGATGTCGAGGGCTATCACTCTCACCTCACCTCTGGTATTTAGCTCTTTAGTCCATGTTTGGACCAAGCAGGTGATGAGGTCAGGAGCTGAGAGGCCTTGACTGAACCCAAACTGGGTGTCTGCAAGCAGGTCATTGCCGAGTAGGTGCTGCATGATAGCACTGTTGATGATCCCGTCCATTGCTTTGCTGATGATTGAGAGTAGGCTGATAGGGCAGTAATTGGCTGGGTGGGACTTGTCCTGTTTCTTGTGTACAGGACATACCTGGGCAATTTTCCGCATTGCCGGGTAGATGCTGGTGTTGTAACTGTACTGGAACAACTTGGCTAGTGGCACAGCAAGTTCTGGAGCACAAGTCTTTAGGACTATTGCTGGGATTTTGTCTGGGCCCATCGCCTTCACAATATACAGTGCTTTCAGCCGTTTTTGATATCATGTCGAGTGAATGGGATTGGCTGCATGCTGACATTTGGGATGTTGGGGACTTCTGAGGAGGCCGAGCCGGATCATCTACCCAGCATTTCTGACTGAGGACTGTTGCAATTGCCTCACCCTTACCTTGTTCACAGGGGTGCTGGGCTCCTCTATCATCGAGAATGGGGATATTTGTGGAGCAAACAACTCCAGTGAGTTGTCCACCACCATTCGCGGCTGGATGTGCAGGACTATGGAGCTTAGATCTGGTCTGTTGGTTGTGGGATCACTTGGCTCTGTCTGTTACTTGCTGCTAATGGTGTTTGGCATGAGAGTAGTCCTGTATTGTAACTTCACCAGGGAGACACTTCAACACCAGGCATACCTCAATATGTTCTCGGCATACCTTCCCGCACTCTCCGTTGAACCAGGGTTTATCCCCTGGCCTGCTGGTAATGTTAGAGTGAGGGATGTGCCGGGCCATGAGGTTACAGATTGTAGTTGAGTACAATTCTGCAGCTGCTGATGGCTCACAGTGCCTCATAGGTGCCCAGTCTTGGGCTGCTAGATCTGTTCAAAGTCTCTCCCATTTAGCACGGTGGTAGTGCCACACAACACAGTGGAGGGTTTCTTCAATGTGGAGATGGGATTTAGTCTCCACACATACGGTGCAGTGGCCACTTCTACCAATGCTGTCATGGACAGATGCTTCCACGCAGGCAGGTTGGTGAGAATGAGGTCAAGTGTGTTTCTCCCTCTTGTTGGTTCCCTCACCACCTGCTGTAGTCCCAGTCTGGTAGCTCTGTCCAGTAGGACCCGACCAGCTCGGTCTGTGGTGGTACTACTGAGCCACTCTTGGTGATGGACATTGAAGACCCCACCCAGAGTACATTCTGTGTCCTTGCCACCCTCAATGCCTCCTCCAAGTGCTGCTCAACGTGGAGAAGTACCGTCATCAGCCGAGGACGGACGGGACGTGGTATTCAGCAGGAGGTTTCCTTGCCCGTATTTAACCTGGTGCCATGAGACTTCATGGGGTTTAGAGTCGAGGTTGAGAGTTGCCAAGGCAACTCCCCCTCTGCTCTTTACCACTGTGTGCCACCAGCTCTGCCAGGTCTGTCCTGCCAGTGAGACAGTACGTGCCCAGGAATGGTGATTGTGGAGTCTGGAATGTTAACTGTAAGGTCTGATTCTGTCAGTACAACTATGTCAGGGTGTTGCTTGACTGGTCTGTGAGACAGCTCTCCCAACTTTGGCTCAAGTCCCCAGATGTTAGTAAGGAGGACTTTGCAGGGTCAACAGGGCTGGTTTTGCCGTTGTCGTTTCCACTGCCTAGGTTAATGCTGAGTTGTCTGTCCAGGTTCATTCCTTATTATTTCCTTTTTAGCAGTCGGATACAACAGAGTGGCTTGCTCGGCCATTTCAGAGGACATTTAAGAATCAACCACATTGCTGTGGGTCTGGAGTCACATATAGGCCAGACCAGGTAAGGACGGCAGGATTCTTCCCCTAAAGGACATGAGTGAACCAGATGGGTTTTTATGACAATCAACATGGCCATCAGATTTTTAAAAATTGGATTCAAATTCACCATCTGCCATGGTGGGATTTAAACTCATCCCCAACATATAACTGGGTCTCTGGACCTTATCCCCTGATCTGAAGGCAACAGCCCAATCCGTAAGCAGTGCATGGACTTCTGTTTGCCCTGGTAGTCTAGTGTTAAATTACGATAATGTCCTCAATGCATTTTCCCATGTAGTCAGTCACCGACCCTGCTTATTCATTAATGTCGAAGTGTTGATCGTAGGTAGCTCTTCCAGCCAGTTGTTCCCTCCCTAATGATATAAAATTGATGATTTGAACAGCTTACATTTTTGAGAGTTATTTAGCAAGTCCCTCACTTCAGTAATTAAATATTTTCTTCTAATACTAAGCTGCATAGTTATTGTTTTTAATTTGTTCAATAACTGAATCTCAGTAATATAGCTCCAGCAAATATAATAAAAATGAAAAAAAACTGTTAAAGTACATTTATTATCAGTGTGTACCGTATACAACCTTGAGATTTGTTGTCTTACAGACACACAAAAAAACAGAAACACAACAGAAACAATTTTTAAAAAAACAGAATAAAGACTGTCGGACACCCAATGTACAAAAAAGGAACAACCATGCAAACAATTTAAAAGTAAACAAATAACACACACAGCATGAACTGCAGAGACCCTGAAAGTCGGGCAGCCTCTGCAGAAGGAGACATACAATTAACGAAGTTGAAGGCCCTCTCACTTGACCAGAAGCTTTAATTGTGTTTCTTGCTGAGTGTTTCCACCACATGTACTGTTAGAGGGAAGAAGCAACCCACCAGAAAGCATTCTTCTGGTTGTATTTAGCCATCTAAGTTTTTGGAGTTCTCTCTCTTCCTTACTTTCTTCAAGATTCTCTGATTCTTCTTTGATCAATTTTGTGACCGCCCCTACTTTGCGTTGGTATGCATACCAGTCTGATTACACACTCATGCAGTGTGGTGGGGCTACATTTTATAAATGCTAGTTGTTTGTCTGGAAAACTCTGGATGCAGAGAAGGCAAAGAATTTCAGGAAATGATGGTGCTGTTATGTAGCCTGTGGTTAAATTCTTGGGTTCAATGTAGGAGGAATGGGCACTTGGATATGGGATGCTATTGCTTGTGGTACTTTATCCCAATGTAAATTAGTATATTCAGCATGAAGAAATCAAGTTCTGCAGTGTAAGAAAAGTGTCTGTGAAATTAACTGTTCAAATAACTATGTTAGAATGGGTAAACACGAGAAAATCTGCAGATGCTGGAAATTCAAGCAACACACACAAAATACTGGTAGAACACAGCAGGCCGGCCAGCATCTACAGGAAGAGGTACAGTCGACGTTTCGGGCCAAGACCCTCATCTGAAAGAAGAGATAGTAAGAGATTTGAAAGGGGGAGGGGGAGATCCAAAATGATAGAAGACAGGAGGGGGAGGGATGAAGTTAAGAGCTGGGAAGTAGATTGGCTAAAGGGAAACAAAACTGACACGGGAGAAAGAAAGGGGGAGGGAAGCACCAGAGGAAGATGGAGAGCAAACAAGGAGTGATAGTGAGAGGGAAGAGACAGAGGAAAAAGGGGAAATAATGAATGAATAAATAAATAAAATAGGGGATGGGGTAAGAAGGGGAGGAGGGACATTAGCAGAAGTTTGAGGAGTCAATGTTCATGCCATCAGGTTGGAGGCTACCCAGAGGGACTATAAGGTGCTGTTCCTCCAACCTGAGTGTGGCTTCATCTCGACAATAGATGAGGCCATGGATGGATGTATCAGAATGGGAATGGGATGTGGAATTAAAATGTGTGGCCACTGGGAGATCCTGCTTTCTCTGGCGGACAGAGCGTAGGTGTTCAACAAAACGGTCTCCCAGTCTGCGTCGGGTCTCACCGATATATAGAAGGCCGCACCGGATACAGTATATCACACCAGCAGACTCACAGGTGAAGTGTCACCTCACCTGGAAGGACTGTCTGGGGCTCTGAATGGTGGTGAGGGAGGAAATGTAAGGGCAGGTGTAGCACTTATTCCACTTGCAAGGATAGGCGCCAGGAGGGAGATCGGTGGGAAGGGATGGGGGGGGACAAGTGGACAAGGGAGTCACGTAGGTTTCTAAAATTAAAAATTGAGGCCAGATGGTTGCTTCTTGAAATGAAACTTTTTGTCTTTTATTCTTTCCTTTGTAATTGAGCTTTGAAAAATTTGACTTGGTGGTTGGGGGTAGAGTTATTGATAAATTGTTTTGTGCTGAGTAGATAAACCAAGGATTCTGCCTTGCATTTTGGAATTTGATATGATGTAAACTCTAAATGCAGCTCTGAATGAACAGGGTCACACCAAACCAATCAGAGCCTACTTATGAAAGCTGGCAGATGGTAACTAGAGAGATCGTAGAATGGCAAGAATAGACAAAGAAAAGCATCGGACAGGGAAAGCAAAGAATAGAATATCTTGCAAGTGAGGAAGGAGAAATTATTCTTTAAATAAGCGGCACATTTTACACAACTCCCAAGCTTTTCCCTGGTGAAAATGAAAGGGGTCTAATTTGGTCAACATCAATTTAGCCAACCCCAAGTAGTTTGCAACTATCTCTTAAGAGGTGGGTGGAGGAGCGGAAGCTGTTACTGAAGGGTGGATTTTCAGGCTCATGGACCACCTGTCTGGTTACATTTTTTTGATTTATAAATTTGTGTTCTCTGAACTTGCAATTGCTCACTTTCTGTCTTGTCTCAATTCAGCAGTCTGCACATGGCAGTGAAACTGAATTGTATTACAGCAGAAAGGATCAAATGATGCATTCCAGACCAGTAATGCATGTGCACTCCCTTCCCAGGTGCTGCAAATACATGGAACCTAGAGTTAAGCTGTGATGATCTCACATTACACTTGATTTTCACTAGGGCCCTGCTCCCCCTCCATGTGACAAGTAACCTAATAGATCTTTTAATAGTTTAAAGTCCAACAAAAGCGGAGGGTTAAATGTTAAGAGTGGTGCCTCTTGTTTTGCACCATATTTGAATAGACCATTTGTAAAGAAAAGATCTTAACATTCTGGTAACAATAAAGCTTGAAAAGCTATTTACATGCATTTAGAAATCAGGTTTTAACAGACCATTGCTAGAAACTCAGAATTCCAGCTAGAATTTTCTTTTTTAAATATTTGCATGCACTAAGGTGGAAAATATTTTTATTTATGGGTGAAACTATATTTAAATTTGTTACCAAGTCTCAGCAGCTAATTCAGTAAGGAAGCAGTTTTTTTTTAAACCCCTTTGAATAAAGTCAGTTGTAGAATGGAAAAACATTCTAAAGATGTAGAAAGCTCAGAGTTAACTGGCTAGACCCACTGAGGAAACGAGAATACAGATGCTGGGGTCTGAAGCAATAAACAGAGCTAGAGGAATTCAATGGTTAGGCAGCTGTCCATACAGAGGAATTGTTGAAATTTCAAGTTTGCATTAGGATTTTCCCATTGAGGAAATGCTTTGCTAGGTTCATAAATTCGTCATTTTCCCTTACACTTCCACCATTTTTATTGATACAATATTGAAAGCATCCTATCCAGATGCATCAAGCTTGGTATGGCAACTTTTCTGCCCATAATCACAATGAACTAGAGATTTGTGGACACAGCTCAGCATGTCACGGAAACCAGTCTTCCTTCAGACTTTATCTGCTGCTGCCTTGGTAAAGAAGCCAACAGCATCAAAGATCTCATTCAACCCTGGATATTCTTTCCTTCCCCCAACCCCATCAGACAGAAAATACAAAAGGCCGAAGGTGTGTACCGCCAGGATCCAGGGCAGCTGCCCTGCTGAAATGAGGCTGTGGAACAGTTCCCTAGTACTCTGATAACATTGCATCTTGTTGTCTCTGCAGTGCATTTTCTCCAAGAGTAACACTTTATTCCATATTCCGTTATTGTTTTACCTTGTACTACCTCAGTGCCCCATTGTAATGACTTGATCTGCATGAACAATATGCAAGGCAAGTTTTTCCATTGGGCCCTGGTACATGTAATTTAAAAAAAAACAATTTACCATTGACAAAATGCATTTCTGTATTCCATCAGATGTATCGTTACAAGTTGAAATGTTGCATGCTGAAACCCAGGCTGGAGCGAACTTCAAGATTCTCTCTGCTTTGTTGTACTAGTATAGTCATACACTAAACTGAAGTATTTTGCAGTATTTTCCAGTAATGTTTCAAAGTGATCATCTGCACTAATTACAATTTTTAAATATAGATTCCATGTTACAATGTGCTCAGATTTATGAGAATTGATTTTTAGAATTAAAATAAAACTTCATAATGAAGTAAAGCTTTAAGTGTTTAGTTTAAGGATGTTGCTCTTAGCTTATGAAAAGTTGTATGTTGCTCCAACTATGGCTACTTAACCATCCCCATATGTTTTCACCCTGTGTCTGCCTTGCCAGTCATCTCGGCTAGTAGTTCTCAACTCTGGGTGTGTGATTACAGGGGATCCATCAATAATAGTGAGATAGGTTAGTTAGAAAGTTCACAAAATAATAAAAATATATTTGCACCACCTCACCTTCCAAAATACAACTCATTACAATCTATCTTAATCCTCAAACCATCAACTTCAGATTTAACCCTAGCCTGATCATAGGACAATTTACAATGACCAATTAACCTACCAACTGGTAGGTCTGTGGACTGTGGGAGGAAACCGGAGCACCCGGAGGAAACCCACACGGTCACAGGAATGTACAGACTCATTACAGACAGCAGTGGAAAAAAGACACTTTGAACTTCATCATCTGAATGAAAAATGCTCTATACATAAATGTTGTTGTTATTTATTTCCTAAACTGAGAATATTGGTGTAATCCAGTTATTTCATTGTCATAATTACTAGGGTAGCTTTATTTTAAAGAAAAATCTTGATTTATTTAATAATTTCAATGTTTAAATTCCTCATATCCCATGTATTCTCATCAGCAGTCTAGAACTTGGGCTGGTAGCTTGGTATCTTAAGAGCACTGTAGGTAGATAGCATGAGATGACTGAGCAAGAGACAAGTTGTAGGTTAATCTGTTATTGTTAACGATGGGTATATTACCACAAACTGCTTCCTGTGTTGAACCAGAAGTTCCCAGATTCAGTCAGTGGGAACTATACAATCTTAGAACCAGTAGATATAGCAGTACTTTTGGTCATATTATGCAAATACTTTCAAACAGCACAAGAAATCCACGCATCTGCCTACAAAGGGGTATAAAAATTTTCTGGAGTGTTGTTCAGTAAGAAAGAAAAGCTGTAATTATAAATATGGGTTAAAATATGGGAATAATCAAAAGTTCCTCTGATTACCCGTGATTTAAGGCATAAGTAATTTATGAAGAAATCATCAGCTGTTTAGTCTGTAACAAGGAGTGTGAACTGGAATTTTCACATTGTTTTTCAGTGTGATAATTCCACTGCATCATAACTTCCAAGTTAAATTTATGGAGCCAACCAAATGCCGAAGCACTTGTCTTTTTGAAGCTTCCAAAAACTATTGATTCTGGCAACGAAGAGAAATGGTGGAGATCCTGCCTCAGATTTCATTTTGTGTCTGCTAAGTACAAGCTGTGTTTCTCACCAATCCATGCTCCTTGGACTCAATTTCAGTGTGGACCATATCTGCTTGACCCGTTGAGTTCTAGCAGATTGCTTGTTGCTCTATCCAATTCCAAAGCAATTGGGAGTTCAGCAAGTCTGTGCCATCATTCCAACACTTCTCTTCATCTTGCTTGCCAATATACTTTCAGCTGGAGTGAAGCTAATTGACAGGGCAGATAGGAAATGGTTCAACCTACACACCTTCACTCTTGAACCAAGGTAACTCTAACTTTAGTCATTGAGCTGCAGCAAATTCAAAGACCAAGTTCTATGCTACCATTGACTTCTGTCATACGTATGGGCAGCATTCACAATAAAGGTCCTCTGACAAGCTGCTGCTTGTGCACAACATGGTCCCTAATAATAAGGTCCATGATGTTACTTTAGTCAATGAGGATTCCTGCTCAGGTGCTACACATACATAAATAATAAAACTTGCAGTCACCCTCTTCACCTGTACAACCTTCAGCTGCCAGATGATAAGTGAAGATCAAGAGCTCAATCATGGCAGAAAGCTCGCAGTCTACAGGGCAACAGTGCTCCCCATGGATGGCATCTTCCAAGTTCATTGGATGGATAAAGGAACCAATATCGGCTTTCTCTTTGCCAGGCTATCATCAAGTTCCCTGATTGCTCAGGTGACTCTGCTAGGAAAGGCTGTATCGTTTGCATGCCTATGCACACATTGTATTTCCAGCCCCATTATAACAAGTGATTTCCAGGCAGACAGAGGCAAAGATTCAAGCATGTCCTTAAAACAATCTCAGAAAAATTGTAATAACTACTTTGACTCATGCTAATTCCCATTCCATCGTTGATCAACATGGCAGAGTAGCAAGGATTGCACTGACTGTCACAAGTTCATTCTTGTGAGCAAGTGGAAACTCAGTAAAAATAGAGAAGAGAGCACCCTTCCCAACGTACCCAACCACACATCTCCTGTGACAGAGTCCCACACTGGCCTCATCCACTGCCTGCTGGACTGAAGTGGAAACCCTGCGAGACTGAAGGGAAAAGGTAGAAAGGGAGAAGGTGATGGAGAAGCTGGGACTAGACGGGCATACAGTGCATTTTTTTAACGTGTTCATGCAGTGGAGAGGTAATACAGGTAAGTCGGGAGAGGTGAAGTATTTGGAAAAACATACATGCATTAAAATGAATATGGGTAAGATATGAGTCCTGACGAAGGGTCTCGGCCTGAAACGTCGACTGCACCTCTTCCTAGAGATGCTGCCTGGCCTGCTGCGTTCACCAGCAACTTTTATGTGTGTTGCTTGAATTTCCAGCATCTGCAGAATTCCTGTTGTATGGGTAAGATCAATCTGGTTGCATTATGCTTCAAATGTTTAGTACCTTAGTTATAATTTGCATATCTGTAATTAAAACTCAACCTAAATTACCTTTAGTAAGGTTACCAATTTTGAGTTAAAGAAATAATTGAGTAGCTGTTGTTTAAAATGAAGCTGGCATGACCAAATCCACGTACAACAGCCCTGTATTTTGACAAGACCCAATCTCAATTCATTTAAGTATTTCTTTAATGGCTAGAAATGTGGGCCTATCATTCACTAGCTGAGCACTGTTGAGTGTACCAAGTAATAGGGCAATCAGCTTCATTTCTGTTTGAGAATTTAAGAGGACTTGATGTAGAAAGTTCGATTTGCTTGCTGTCAATCATAACCACAATGCAGAGATTCTTTTTGCACTCCCGAGACCCTCTTTTGTCTTTCTGCCTTAGCACCTTCTGCAACCTTTCTTCTGGCTTAGTCTACCTAATTTTGGCTATCTGCTGAATCATAAATATCTCCATGTAACAGCATAATTCAATGTACTTTTCAACTCTGAGAATGGTCGATGTCTCCAGAGCAACCATGCGTCACTGACAAGCTAGCTGTTGCTTAGAAATTGTGCAAAAGAACTGTACATTTAAATATTTCTTGGCTCCCATTGGTCAGCCTTCCCACAGAGGATAATCTGCTCCCTTCCAGCTAACCTCCTTTGCAAACCTGCTTTTAAAATTGCTTCAATACAAATATAGATCAAGGCAGACAGCCGAATCCAGACTGACAGCTCTGTTGCAATGGAAAGCACCAGGGATCTGAGAATTGTAGTTTCTTATCATTTTCCAGAATTTTGGTCTGATTTGCAATTTCATAACCTTGACTTGGATATCATGATTCAGATAAACCTGCATGTTTAAAAACAATCCATGGCTGATCTCTATTACACAGTGGAATATTAATATACATGTTTTTCACAACAATTTGCTATTATTTTTGAAGAGACCTATTTATGGTCTGAGAATGTAGGATATAATTCAGCATACCATAGGAAAATCACGTTCATTGCTTCTCTTGTAGTCACATCATGTCTGAACAGGATGAGACTTTTTTTCATTGGGTGTGCATAGAGGTAAAGTTTTTGTTTGATTTTTGTAATTTGGTATTTACTGTTTCTTCAAGGTCACAACACCTGCATGCGTTTTAACTGAACCAGCAGATGCATCTTAATGACTTGTGTGGTTATAATCCTCTCTGATATTTGCAGTTTATGATGTTCAAACGTTGAAATGTTTATGCTTACAATGTAGCCTATGACCCAGATTCTGTTGCATTGGGCCGTTTAACACTTTGTGCTACAACCTCACAGTGGCAGTTGCTGACTTTGTTATCTGAGCTGTTGGTGCTTGGCGAGAGTTATGACAGATGAACATGTTAGATCCCAAAACCTGGAAACAACAACCCTATTGGTTAAGCATTTGTTGTGGAGAAAAATAGTAAAACCTATATTTAAAGACTATATGACTGGGCATGTACAAACTTCCAACTGATAAGATTCGCCATGGTAGGATGTGTCTAACTAAACTGACAGTTGTGTAAGAAAATGACTAAACAGCATAAAGAGTGCCATTTTATAGGTTATATGCACCTCCAAATGGCCTTGATTATCACATAAGAAAACCTCTATTAATGTTACGTAAATTTCATGAATTTAAATGCAGGCAGACCTCTCATTATGGAAGGGTTCCTGAGAACCATCCATAAGCTAACTTCACTAAGTCAGAAATGTCTGTTTCCTAGAATTACCCATATCCTTTCATGGAACGTAGTACTTTACAGCATAGACCATGTTGTTCGGCCCATAATGTTGTGCCAACCTTTCAACTTGCTGTAACCCTTCCCTCCTACATAGCCCTCCATCTTTCTATCATCCATGTGCCTATCTAAGAGTTTTTAGATGCCCCTAATGTATCTGAATGGCACCTTTTTGAGGGATCTATGGATGCAGATCCCAAGATCAATCTATAGGTATTTCTTCCTCCACACTGCCAAGAAACTTGCCATTAATCCTGTGTTCTGCCTTCAAGTTCAACTTTCCAAAACTTCACATTTTTCCAGGTTGAACTCCATTTGCCATTTCTCAGCCCAGCTCTGCATCCAGTCAATGTCCTGTTGCAACCCACAACAACCCTGCACACTATGCATAACTTCGCCATTTTTGTATCATCTGCAAACTTACTAACCCACGCTTCCACTTCCAAGTCTTTCATAAACACACTATATATCACTCCACATATACTTGCTGCCATTGCATTTCATTGAATGATTCTAACACCAGTAGAATGTATAATGATCTGGTCGTTAATGAACACCATGAAACATTTTATTATTGCTGTCTTAAAGGATGCTTTAAATGTGTGGGAAATTTAAATAAAGTTGGATTTCACTGTCAGATCATCTGCAACAAGGGTAATCCTGTATAGGTTATTGACCCCCACTGGCAGTAGAAAACAAGAAAGATAATATGGAAGAATAGGGTTACAATAGCATTTGTGCAAATTAAATTTTAATGGTCAGCACAGACTCTGCATCAAAAGACTTTGCTTATGACTAAGGTTTTATAATAGGGATGGACTCTGATTGAAAGGAAGTGACAAGTGTCCCATAGGATTTTCGTATCCTGTCTTAACAATATCCGTAATATGACAGGCTAGCATATATCCAAGCTTTCGGTGAGTCGGAGCATACTGGTGTGGTATGTGTTGTAGATGAGAGCGTAAATCTGCAAGACATTAATAGGTTAAATGAGTGTGCAATACTGTGGCAGATGAATTGCAGCACACAGTGCAAGGTCATTTAACCAAAACGTGAAAGGAGACCCGTCTAATTAGTATTGAAGCAGTGAAAAGCAAGACAGTGAAGGTCCAGAGTGATGTAAGATTCACGCACACAGATTACTAAAATGCAGTAATTGGGGAGAGAACATAAACAGAAAAGCTAATGATGTATTAACCTGCACAACTAGCGGGCTAGAACAGAAAGGGGAGGAAGTCATGCTGAGCCTTAGAAACTCTGATCATATTGTTCTGAGAATTATTCTGCCTCTATTTTGAGGTGCTGAACACCCAGGAGAAGATTAGAGAGGGTACAATTTTGATTTGTCACATTGTACCCAGGAATTCAAGCTTAGTTTATGAGGGCTTGAATAAACTAGTTCTGTATTCATTTCAACAAAAGGTTAATTGGTAACTTAATTGTGTTTTCTTGGTTTAGGATTTTGAAAGAAATTGGGACAATAGAGTAAGAGAGGATATTCTCTGCCTACTGGGGAGCCTATGTGAAAGAATGAGGCATTGGGAAGAAATGAGGAAAGTCATTTGTAATACACTAGCAGATGCTTTCCAAATAAAGGGGCTGAGACTTGTTCAATTAATTTTCAAATGGAAAGACAAAGCTTTCTATTGGAGTTGCGGGTTGCTGCCAGGTTGGAGCCACGAGGCTGGAATGAACGTGGCTGACTGATTACCTGTTTCCTGTGTCTCATGTTCTATTAAAGATGATTTGCTTACTACAAGGTGTCCCTGGGATATGAGCCCTTGACTTATAGGCACCCCTACATATGTACAAACTCATGTGAGTAAATTTAAAAAAAACCGATGTGTGACATACATAACTGGCGTATGTGAAAGGAAGAACTCTCTTTACCTATCAATTATTTTTTTAGAATGAGTTTTATGTGCTTTTCATGCCATTCATTACAATACTGTGGAGATTTGGTGACCATACCCAGTGATTTTTGTGCATTTTCTGACTTATTGACAAAAGCAATTTCTGGTCCTCTGTAAAAACGGGATCTGTTCATTACCCAGTAATCAGAATTTGCATGCAAGAGCAACAACAATTAATAGTTTACCAGACATTAAAAAAAAAAAAATCCCTAAGAGAGCATTCACAACTCATTCAATGTTTAATTGAGTAAGGGGAGTGGGGCTGGGGGGGGGGCGCGTGGTGTGAGAGAAAGGATCAGCCATGATGGACTGGCGGAGCATACTTGATGGGCCAAATGCTCCCATGCCTATGAATATGGTCTTATTCGTGATTGTTTAATGTCATTTCCAGTACTCAAGTGTAAAGGGGAACAAAATAATTGTTACTCTTGATCTGATGCAGCAAAAAAAAAACACAGAAGCATTAAGATAAAGAACACAATAATATAAATATACTATATAAGTTGGGTTGTATCCTTGGATTGTATGCCATAAAGTGATGCTCAGCACAAGAGCGTGCATAAGGTGACAGGCCCAAAATGATGAAGTAGTGATGATGGGATAGTGGGTGGAGCTGTTGATCAGCCTTACTGCTTGGGGAAAGTAATTTTTGAGTCTGGTGGTCCTGGTGTGGATGCGACGTAGCCTCCTCCCTGATGGGAATATAAATTTCATATGTTACTGAAGGAGGTTATCTAGCCTATTGAGTCTATGATAACTCTCTGAGCATTCCATCCCTACCATCCCTGCACCACCTTATTCTCTCCCAGATGCCCATCAATTCCTCTAAAATTCACCTGCCAATCATTAATGATCAGCATTTTTTTGGGATGTGGGAGGAAGCAATGTGGGGAACCTGCAGACTTCACTTAGACAGCAGTGGAGGTCAGGATTCGAATCAATGGTTGATGCTGTGAGGTAGCACGTCTACTTGCTCCATCACTGTGCTGCCATTCACAGTGCGGAGTGAACTTCTCCACCTGAGTACAGGATAATTTACTTGCAATGATAGCAGCTCCAGTTGTTGTGCCCCTAAGCATGACTGAGAGGAAGACAAAGCAGTGAAGATAAAGCTGTTGATTATATTTCCATTTCATTCACTTCTGTTTAATGGCCAGGCTTTGTGCATGTATGGGTGGGGGATGGTGAAATCATCCTTGTTGGCAACATTTTCTTGAGCATGGTTTTTCCTGTCTTGGAAGTTGGATGCTGCTTTTCATCAAGGGGGCTTTGAGCACATTTTCCTCCCTCTTCCTGTGACAGGTGAGTGTAGCATCAATCTCCTGATGTCTGTGTTGAGCAGATCTTGGGGGTTAGGGGCATGATTGTGCAGTGTGTATATGTGACCACCTCTGTGTCTCCCAACTTCAAATTAGATAGCTGTCTGTAATCTTGGGGTGGGTGGTGCTGGAGGGTTGGTAGTAACTGGCAGAATGGGTATCCACAGGAGCTGCACAAGTATTAAGCTGCAGCTCGTCTTCCTGTGCCTTAGCGGATGAGTCCTCTTTAACTGCTGCCGTCAGTCAACATGGGATCAGGTCTGCTGAGTCTATGATAGTGGTTGGTTATGACAGATTAAATCGCAGGTTGGTAAGTAGCCCATTGCACAAGGAACACATAGAAGGAGTGTCTGTCTGCTCCCCAGCCTCCCCCTCTGGTGCCAGGAGAAAAGGTCCAGGCCCTAGTTATAGTAACACACAAAATGCTGGAGGACCTCAGCAGGCAGCACCTACGGAAAGGAATGAAAAAACATAGAAACATAGAAAACCTACAGCACAATACAGGCCCTTCAGCCCACAGAATTGTGCCAAACATGTCCTTACCTTAGAAATTACTAGGCTTACCTATAGCCCTCTATTTTACAAAGCTCCATGTACCTATCTAAAAGTCTCTTAAAAGACCCTATTGTATCCGCCTCCACCACCGTTGCCGACAGCCCATTCCACGCACTCACCACTCTCTGAGCGAAAAACTTACCCCTGACATCTCCTCTGTACCTACTCCCCAGCACCTTAAACCTGTGTCCTTTTGTGGCAACCATTTCAGCCCTGGGAAAAAGCCTCTGACTATCCAGACAATCAATGCCTCTCATCATCTTATACACCTCTATCAGGTCACCTCTCATCCTCCGTCGCTCCAAGGAGAAAAGGCCAAGTTCATTCAACTATTCTCATAAAGCATGCTCCCCAATCCAGCCAACATCCTTGTAAATCTCCTCTGCACCCTTTCTATGGTTTCCATATCCTTCCTGTAGTGAGGTGACCAGAACTGAGCACAGTACTCCAAGTGGGGTCTGACCAGGGTCCTATATAGCTGCAATATTACCTCTCGGCTCCTAAATTCAATTCCACGATTGATGAAGGCCAATACACCATATGCCGCCTTAACCACAGAGACAACCTGCACAGCTGCTTTGAGCTCCTATGGACTCGGACCCCAAGATCCCTCTGATCCTCCACACTGCCAAGAGTCTTACCATTAATACTATATTCTGCCATCATATTTGACCTACCAAAATGAACCACTTCACACTTATCTGAGCTGAACTCCATCTGCCACTTCTCAGCCCAGTTTTGCATCCAATTAATGTCCCACTGTAACCTCTGACAGCCCTCCACACTATCCACAACAACGCCAACCTTTTGTGTCATCAGCAAATTTACTAACCCATCCCTCCACTTCCTCGTCCAGGTCATTTATAAAAAACACAAAGAGTAAGGGTCCCAGAACAGATCCCTGAGGCACAACACTGGTGACCGACCTCCATGCAGAATATGACCCATCTACAACCACTCTTTGTCTTCTGTGGGCAAGCCAGTTCTGGATCCACAAAGCAATGTCCACTTGGATTCCATGCCTCCTTACTTTCTCAATAAGCCTTGCATGGGGTACCTTGTCAAAAGCCTTGCTGAAATCCATATACACTACATCTACGGCTCTTCCTTCATCAATGTATTTAGTCACATCCTCAAAAATTCAATCAGGCTCGTAAGGCATGACCTGCCCTTGACAAAGCCATGCTGACTACTCCTAATCATATTATACCTCTCCAAATGTTCATAAATCCTGCCTCTCAGGATCTTCTCCATCCATTTACCAACCACTGAGGTAAGACTCACTGGTGTATAATTTCCTAGGCTATCTATACTCCCTTTCTTGAATAAAAGAACAACATTCACAACCCTCCAATCCTCCAGAACCTCTCCCATCCCCATTGATGATTCAAAGATCATTGCCAGAGGCTCAGCAATCTCCTCTCTCGCCTCCCACAGTAGCCTGGGGTACATCTCCTCCGGTCCCGGCAACTTATCTAACTTGATGCTTTCCAAAAGCTCCAGCACATTCTCTTTCTTAATATCTACATGCTCAAGCTTTTCACTCTGCTGCAAATCATCACTACAATCACCAAGATCCTTTTCCATAGTGAATACTGAAGTAAAGTATTCATTAAGTACCTCTGCTATTTCCTCCGGTTCCATACACACTTTCCCAGTGTCACACTTGTTAGCTCCTATTCCTTCACGTCTTATCCTCTTGCTCTTCACATACTTGTAGAATGCCTTGGGGATTTTCTTAATCCTGCCTGCCAAGGCCTTCTCATGGCCCCTTCTGGCTCTCCTAATTTCCTTCTTAAACTCCTTCCTATTAGCCTTATAATCTTCTAGATCTCTAACATTACTTATCTCTCTCTGTGAACCTTTTGTAAGCTTTTCTTTTCTTGACTGGATTTATTACAGCCTTTGTACACGACGGTTCCTGTATCCTACCATCCTTTCCCTGTCTCATTGGAACGTACCTATGCAGAACTCCCCGCAAATATCCCCTAAACATTTGCCACATTTCTTCTGTACTTTTCCCTGAGAAAATCTGTTTCCAATTTAAGCCTCTAAATTCCTGCCCAATAGCCCTATAATTCCCCTTACTCTAATTAAACGCTTTTCTAACTTGTCTGTTCCTATCTCTCTCCAATGCTATTGTAAAGGAGATAGAATTATGATCACTATCTCCAAAATGCTCCCCCACTGAGAGATCTGACACCTAACCAGGTTCATTTCCCAATACCAGATCAAGTACAGCCTCTCCTCTTGTAGGCTTATCTGCATATTGTGTCAAGAAACCTTCCTGATCACACCTAACAAACTCCACCCCACCTAAACCCCTTGCTCTAGGGAGATGCCAATTGATATTTGGGAAATTAACATCTCCCATCACGACAACTCGGTTATTATTACACCTTTCCAGGATCTGTTTCCCTATCTGCTCCTCGATATTCCTGTTACTATTGGGCGGCCTATATATAAAAAAAAACACCCAGTAGAGTTATTGACCCCTTCCTGTTCCTAACCTCCACCCACAGAAACTCCGTAGACAATCCCTTCATGGCATCCACCTTTTCTGCAGCCGTGACACTATTTCTGATCAACAGTGCCACACCCCCACCTCTTTTGCCTCCCTCTCTGCCCTTTCTGAACATCTAAAACCTGGCACTTGAAGTAACCATTTCTGTCCCTCAGCCATCCAAGTCTCTGTAATGGCCACCACATCATATCTCCAAGTACTGATCCATGCTCTAAGCTCATCCGCTTTGTTCACAATACTCCTTGTGTTAAAATAGACACATCTCAAACCTTTGGTCTGAGCACGTCCCTTCTCTATCATCTGCCTGATCTGCCTAATCTCCCTCGTACACTGTCTCTCAGCTTTCTCTATTTGTGAGCCAACCTCCTCTTCCCCAGTCTCTTCAGTTCAATTCTCACCCACCCCTCAACAATTCTAGTTTTAAACTCACCCCAGTAGCCTTAGCAAATAAACAGACAACATTTCACCCTTCATCAGGACTGTAAAAAAAAATAGATGAAAAGTCAGAGTAAGAAGGTGGTGAAAGGAGAGGAAAAAATGCAAGGAGGTATCTGATGGGTGAAACTGGGTGAGGGGGACGAAGTAAAGAGCTAGGAAGTTGATTACTGAATGAGATAAAGGGCGAGTGGAAGGGGAATATGATAGGGGCGAGTAGAAGACCATGGAAGAAAGAGTGGGAGGAGGAGCACGAGAGGGAGGTAAGATGGTGAGAGATGGAAATGGTGGGGGTGGGGGGGGGCGTGGACAGCTATCGGAAGTTCGAGAAATCTGTATTCATGTCATCAGACTGGAGGCTATCCAAACAGAACGTAAGGTATTGCTCCTCCAACCTCAGTGTGGCTGCTTCTTGGCAGTAGAGCAGGCCATGTTGGAATGGGAAGTGTTGTAATGTGAGCATTAGTAAAAGTAAGTTAATACTAATTAGGATAATGGTGGGATTTCACTTCTGTTCTTTTTACTTCCGGTGGGCTCTGTATATAGGGTCCCTGCCATGCCGTATGGGTTGTGAAAGCCTCTGTATATACATAACGATTTTGCCATTCGAGATAAAGTTGTTTCTTTGGGCATGAAGTTGTCGAGTGTGCCTTTTTCAAAGTAGAAGTTACTAAAGGAAGTAGAATTGAAATGGGTGGCTACCGAGAGAGCCTGTTTTTTTTTCTGGCAGACAGAGCATAGGTGCTTGGCAAAGCGGTCTCCCAATGTACATTGGGTCTCATCGATACACAGGAAGCCACACCGGAAGTAGATGAGCCCAACAGACTCTCAAGTGAAGTCTTGCCTCACCTGGAAGCATTGTTTGGGCCCTGAATGGTAGTGAGGAAGGAAGCACTTCGTTCTGCTTGTAAGGATAAGTATCAGGAGGGGGGGGTCAGTGTTCTCTGTTCGGCATTCTCTATTTTCAAGATGTATTTTACATGACTGTCTAATTTCCCCATGCTTATTTAATGGCTAATTGATACAGCTTAGCTATAATGTTAAAAGTATGTCCTCATGCTCAATCAATCAAGGAACCTTTTGAGTTTGTTCAAAGAATCATCAAAGACAAAACCTGTAGATTCCAGGCATGGAAAAAGGCCATTGATCTGATTCATGTCCGTGCCAACCAAAAGAGAGCTCTCTAACTCACTTCATCCCAGTCTCCAATTCCCAGCCTGGGGATTGCAGTTCTGAGATGGTTTACAGGAGGCAGCTCTCTTTTTTGTTGCCGAGTGTTTCAGTGCTACTCTGCCCTTCTTTGAGTGTGAGGCAGATTCCCCAGAAAAATAAACAAAACCTACGTAAGCTATAGGGGGAAGCTGGAGCTAGCTTCCCCCTATAGCTTACAGGCTGGCACACAGGCTGGGTCCCCCTTTGCTTTCCAGACTTGGAGGCCCCATAAGATGGTTTTATCCCGCTAGAACATAACACAAGCTGAGTTGTTTGGCTCCTTATTTCATTTGTATTTCTGCTGACCCCATTTCTATACTTGAAGGTAAAAACCTATTGTCTAAACAATATAATATTATACGGTGACTCTGCACAGTGTCCTACACCCTTGGTCCTAGAAGGAGAACTGCAAGTTGTTACTTGCCGATAACTCCTATTTTTTTCTGTGAAATCCAGATAATTACAAAATATATAGTTTGTAACATTCTGAAATATTTGGCAACCAGCTGATCTTGCTATAGCACAGCAGTGATTATCTTTGACCTATGTGCTTAAAAATGTAATAGTAGCTCGGAACATAGCCCAGTCAAATCATCGTATGCATCATGTGTTCAGGAAAACCTATCAAAAGTAAGCTAAGATGGATTATCATGTTAACAATACAATTGGTATTGGTTTATTATTGATGTGTATACTGTCATCTAGTGCAAAAACTAGTTTTGCAAACCATCCATACAGATTATTTCAAAATATAAGTACATTACAAGGAAAAAGCAATAATAATACAAAATATGAGGACGAGAAATTGCTGTGAAGTTGGCAGATCAAGTGCAAGGGCCATAACGCAGGAGATTGAGAGGATGAGTTAATCTTGTAATGTACAAGAGTTCTGTTGAAGAGCCTGACAATGTTGCAATAGAAGTTATCCTTGAGCCTGGTGTAATGGGAGGAGGAAGCCTAGTGAATCTCTGGAGTGGGAAGGGTCTTTAATTTTGCTGGCTGCATTTCCAAGGCAGCAAGAAGTGTAGACTGTCCGTGGAGGGGAGGCTGATGTGTGTCAACAACTCTGCAATTTCTTTGGTCTTGGTGAGGGACATGCTGAATTTCTATAGCCTCCTGAGGAAGTAGAAGTGCTGTTGTGCTTTGGCCATGTGGCGATTTGCCCCGCTAATATGATGAACTGAATACCAAAGCTTTGGGCTGCTCCGGGGATCTGGAGCTAAGGACTCCATTTGGTTCAGAATGGTGTTGTTGTTATTCACTTCTGTTGTTTGCATGATGCATTTTTTTTCTCTTTTCTCTGTGCACAGAGAGGGTTAGGGATTGGCCATTATTTTTTTTAAATTGGGCTCTTTTGGGTTTCTTGCTTTGGCTGCCTGTAAGCAAACAAATCTTAAGGTTGTTTAATTTGTACATTTAATAATAAATGTACTTTGAATCTTTGCCTCCTTTCTGTACTCTTGTCATGTCATTATTTAAGGTCTAGACCATTGTGGTAGTGTCATCTGTGAGCTTGGAGTGCAGAACTGTTTGACCATTATACAGTAATTAAATTTGAGCAGACATGAGTTTGTTTTTAGTTTTGTCAATTTAAAGATTATACTATAAATTTGAAATTATTTTTCCATTCAAGCATTTGAGGCCTAATGGTGGAAAATTGTGTCAAGTTTGGTGGGGGGGGGGCTCGATCAGCAATCAAGTTCTTTTGTACAAAGTCTGAGGGAAGAGGTGTCTGTCAATTAACTTGGCTAAGTCATTAAATGTAATGGAACAAGCTGAAGTTAAAAATATTCTGTTTGTATAAGGCTTTCATGGTCTGCTGACATGGCAAAGAGTTTCATAACCAATGACGTACTTCTGAAATTTTGTAATGAGAGATTTCTGCAGCCAGCTGAGGCTTATGAGTAAAACATGAATGGATAGTTAACCTTTTTTAGAATACTTATGCTGTTCAGAGCAGCCAAGCAGCTATTCACAGAATGAAGGTATTCAATTAGTGTCCCAGATACTTCCTATTATCATCACAGTGCGATGGCGAACCAGTAGAACTACTGCTTCTTAGCTCCAGAGACCCAAGCTTAAGCTGGAACCCAGGGTGCTCAGTGTGTGTTCATTTATAATGCGTCGTGTCATATGACGTGGGTGATCATGGTCTTCCATCTGTCTTCAATCCAAGAAGTTCTAATAAACTCTTCAAGGCTTTTGCTTGTTCGTCACTCGTAACTCATGAATGTCATGCACTGCTGTCTGTGACTTTTTCTTCCAACAATTTTTCCCATCACTGCAAAATGCTTGAGGTTCCCTTTCCTCAGTACATGTTCCAGAAATTCCAGCTGATGTTCCCTGATTAATGCAATCAGCTCCCTTCTTATTCCGGCTTTTCACAACACTTCCTCATTTGTTACTGTCCTTCCATGATCTTTTCATCATTCTTCTCAAACAACATTTCTGTGGTTTTAAGTCTTCCCTTAGTTTGCGTTGATATTGTTCAGCATTCGCTTCCATATGGTAGTGTGGAATGAACATGGCTTCGTTTCCATATGTTAGTGTGGAATGAACATGGCACTGTAACGCTGAGTTTTGTACCCACAGAAATTGTTATTCTTTATCTTGCTTGAACATTCATTTAGCAAACCTAATCCTCTTAATTTCAATGTCAGCCTTACCATCAGACATTATTGCGCTCCCTAAGTATTTGAACGTTCATATTTTTTGTTTTAGAACATAGAATAGTACAGCACAGTACAGGCCCTTCGGCCCACAATGTTGTGCTGACCCTCAAACCCTGCCTCCCATATAAGCCCCCACCTTAGATTCCTCCATATACCTGTCTAGTAGTCTCTTAAACTTCACTAGTGTATCTGCCTCCACCACTGACTCAGGCAGTGCATTCCACGCACCAACCACTCTCTGAGTAAAAAAAATCTTCCTCTAATATCCCCCTTGAACTTCCCACCCCTTACCTTAAAGCCATGTCCTCTTGTATTGAGCAGTGGTGCCCTGGGGAAGAGGCGCTGGCTATCCACTCTATCTATTCCTCTTATTATCTTGTACACCTCTATCATGTCTCCTCTCATCCTTCTTCTCTCCAAAGAGTAAAGCCCTAGCACCCTTAATCTCTGATCATAATGCATACTTTCTAAACCAGGCAGCATCCTGGTATGCTTCCACATCCTTCCTATAGTGAGGTGACCAGAACTGGACACAGTAGTCCAAGTGTGGCCTAACCAGAGTTTTATAGAGCTGCATCATTACATCGCGACTCTTAAACTCTATCCCTCGACTTATGAAAGCTAACACCCCATAAGCTTTCTTAACTACCCTATCCACCTGTGAGGCAACTTTCAGGGATCTGTGGACATGTACCCCGAGATCCCTCTGCTCCTCCACACTACCAAGTATCCTGCCATTTACTTTGTACTCTGCCTTGGAGTTTGTCCTTCCAAAGTGTACCACCTCACACTTCTCTGGGTTGAACTCCATCTGCCACTTCTCAGCCCACTTCTGCATCCTATCAATGTCTCTCTGCAATCTTTGACAATCCTCTACACTATCTACAACACCACCAACCTTTGTGTCGTCTGCAAACTTGCCAACCCACCCTTCTACCCCCACATCCAGGTCGTTAATAAAAATCATGAAAAGTAGAGGTCCCAGAACAGATCCTTGTGGGACACCACTAGTCACAATCCTCCAATCTGAATGTACTCCCTCCACCACCACCCTCTGCCTTCTGCAGGCAAGCCAATTCTGAATCCACCTGGCCAAACTTCCCTGGATCCCATGCCTTCTAACTTTCTGAATAAGCCTACCGTGTGGAACCTTGTCAAATGCCTTACTAAAATCCATATAGATCACATCCACTGCACTACCCTCATCTATATGCCTGGTCACCTCCTCAAAGAACTCTATCAGGCTTGTTAGACATGATCTGCCCTTCACAAAGCCATGCTGACTGTCCCTGATCAGACCATGATTCTCTAAATGACTATAGATCCTATCTCTAAGAATCTTTTCCAACAGCTTTCCCACCACAGATGTAAGGCTCAGTGGTCTATAATTACCCGGACTATCCCTACTACATTTTTTGAACAAGGGAACAACATTCGCCTCCCTCCAATCCTCTGGTACCATTCCTGTGTGACAACAAGGACATAAAGATCCTAGCCAGAGGCTCAGCAATCTCTTCTCTCGCCTCGTGGAGCAGCCTGGGGAATATTCCGTCAGGCCCCGGGGACTTACCTGTCCTAATGTATTTTAACAACTCCAACACCTCCTTTCCCTTAATATCAACATGCTCCAGAACATCAACCTCACTCATATTGTCCTCACCATCATCAAGTTCCCTCTCATTGGTGAATACCGAAGAGAAGTATTCATTGAGGACCTCGCTCACTTCCACAGCCTCCAGGCATATCTTCCCACCTTTATCTCTAATCAGTCCTACCTTCACTCCTGTCATCCTTTTTTTCTTCACATAATTGAAGAATGCCTTGGGGTTTTCCTTTACCCTACTCGCCAAGGCCTTCTCATGCCCCCTTCTTGCTCTTCTCAGCCCCTTCTTAAGCTCCTTTCTTGCTTCCCTATATTCCTCAATACACCCATCTGATCCTTGCTTCCTAAACCTCGTGTATGCTACCTTCTTCCACCTGACTAGATTTTCCACCTCACTTGTCACCCATGGTTCCTTCACCCTACCATTCTTTATCTTCCTCATTGGGACAAATTTATCCCTTAAATCCTGCAAGAGATCTCTAAACATCGACCACATGTCCATAGTACAGTTCCCCGCAAAAACATCATCCCGATTCACATCCGCAAGTTCTAGCCTTATAGCCTCATAATTTGCTTTTCCCCAATTAAAAATGTTCCTGTCCTCTTTGATTCTATCCTTTTCCATGTAATTATAAAGGCCAGGGAGCGGTGGTCACTGTCCCCCAGATGCTCACCCACTCAGAGATCTGTGACCTGACCCGGTTCATTACCTAGTACTAGATCTAGTATGGCATTCCCCCTAGTCGGCCTGTCCACATACTGTGACAGGAATCCATCCTGGACACACTTAACAAATTCTGCCCCATGTAAACTCTTGGAACTAATCAGGTGCCAATCAATATTAGGGAAGTTAAAGTCACCCATGATAACAACTCTGTTATTTTTGCACCTTTCTAAAATCTGCCTCCCAATCTGCTCCTCTGTATCTCTGCTGCTACCAGGGGGCCTATAGAATACCCCCAGTAGAGTAACTGCTCCCTTCCTGTTCCTGACTTCCACCCATATTGACTCAAAAGAGGATCCTGCTACATTACCCACCCTTTCTGTAGCTGTAATAGTATCCCTGACCAGTAATGCCACCCCTCCTCCCCTTTTTCCGCCCTCTCTATCCCTTTTAAAGCACTGAAATCCAGGAATATTGAGAATCCATTCCTGCCCTGGTGCCAGCCAAGTCTCTGTAATGGCCACTACATCATAATTCCATGTATGTATCCAAGTTCTCAGTTCATCACCTTTGTTCCTGATGCTTCTTGCATTGAGGTACACACATTTCAGCCCTTCGACCTTTGTTTTCCACTTTCAGTTTGCATTTCTGTATTTCTTTCAACCATGTGTTTGATCTGCTTGCTGTTGATCCTCTCTTTGCAATTTTTTTGGATGACTTTATCTAGTATTTCTTGGAGCTTCTCTTCAAAGGTTGCTGTTAGCACTGTGTTGTCTGTGTATCATAGGTTGTTCAAATTGTTCCCACCAATTATCATGGCTGGGATACTGCTAATTTCTCTTAGAATCTTCTCACTACGAAGTTTGAATAGGTTGGGCGAGAGAACACAACCCTGTCTGACTCCCCTCATAATTGGAACAAAAGTACTTCTCATTCCCGCTCTTTGTTCAGAATACAGATTTCTGACTATTCTGATATCTCTCCCATCAATGTCCAAGCACTGAAGGATATTTATAAATTTTTCATGTCTCACCTTATCAAAAGCTTTGGTATTATCAATAAAACATGGGTATTGGTCTTTTTGGACCTCTATGGCGTGCTCACCAATCATTCTAAGGATGAAGATTGTATTTTGCATTCCACTATCTTCGATGAAGCTGCACTGCTCTTGCGCAATCTCTGGTTTCATGCTTTTTCTTGCTCTCATCACGATGGTTCATAGCGGGACTTTCACAACATGACTTATCAAACTAATTGTTCAGTGGAACTCGCATCCAATTGGTCTAGCTCTTTCTTGGCAGTGTAATAAATACTGACTTATTTCCAGGAATTTCTCTGCTATCATATTTCATTCAGCAAATCTGTCAGGCTTTCAATCCCAAAATCTTCTAGTGCTTGAATAATTTCTATAGCAAGACCATCGGATTCTAACATCCTATTTTTCATTTTCCACATTGCTGCTGATTCTCTAATCAGTGGGCCATTCATGTTCTTAGTAATTATTGGCTCATCCATGACTACCTAGTAATTATTAACTCTTGTATATTCAAATAATGTATCAAGATAATCTCGCCAGTATATTTGATTTTTCCATGAGTATCGATCCATCTTTCACCTTCACGCACCCACTAGATGTACAAGAATTAGCACCTGTGAGTGTCCTTGCCTTCCTTGTATAGCTTGCATATTCTCCCTCTGGCTGGATGATTTTCCCAGATGCTCCATCTGTCCCAAAAACATGCTAATTAGCAACTGTAAATTGCTGCTACAGTAGAAGGGTAGAGGAATTGGGGCATGGTTAACAGTGATGAGGGGAGAATGGGATTTGGGGGATTACTCAGAGAGCTGGCATAGACTCCTGTCCCCACTGACAAATGGCCTCCTTTTATGTCTTAAGGAAATACAAGAACTCTGAGTCACCACCTTGGATGGGTCTGATCTCTGACCAGGTAAGGTAGTTCAAGGAAGGAGGGAGGAGATCAGAACCAGCGGTGTTGACCTTGAATTCTATCTAAGCTCAGGGTGTCAGTTAACTTTGAGCAAGGTAGCCTCTTGTTGACTGCCCCCTGTCACACCACTCTGAGTGTTTTTCCAAGTGGAGTTGAACATGAAGGTGTGAACACAGCAAAGTGGCAAGGCACCATCTGCCCTTGAGTGCCATGGATGACCATGACTGGGTCTGCGGTGAGTGATGGGAGAACCTCATCCCCACCAAACCAGCTGGTGAGAGTAGGTCTGCCCTTAAAGCAGGGTCATGTTCTGACGTTGATGCTGAAGAAACACTTTCAGAAGGGATAATTTGTATTGACTCAACAGTTCAAAATTAATCATCTGTGTCATTCTGGGTCTCTGGCAGCATTTGCTGCCCATTGGCTGGGTGTGCACTTTGCTCCATTACTGCCATCAAGCCAGAGGACCAACACCAATTCGGTACAAATCATCGAAGACTCAAACCCAAGACACAAAGTGCCTACAAGGAAAAAGAGCAGATGGGAATGTCACCACATGAAAGTTCCCTGCCAAATCAGGCATTCCATTGACCATACGTGTTCTGTCCCTTTGCAGCTGGGTCAGCACTCTGGGGAATTTTTCTTCAATGACACCTTGGGAAATGTCTTCACCACAAATGCATCAGTCGTTCGAGATTCTGGGTCTCTGTCACTTTTTTTGCATGTAGTGGGAAAAATAGTAAATGCTGTCCTGTATGCCCATATCCTGCATACAAATTGTTAAAGAAACAGAACATGGCAGGGCAGCAATAGGCACACATTCCAAATACATTTGAATAAGTGTATGGAAAGGGGGCGTTTAAGGGGATGTGGTCCTAATGCAGGCAAGTGAGACTAGCTGGTAGTCATGGATGAGCTGGAGCAAAGGAGTTGTTTCAATGTATGACTCTACAACTCTTCACCCAGGGGGCATCTTATTTTTGTGTATAACTACCACACAAGCACATTGTGGCACAAGCAATAATGAAACTTAAGTGGTTACACAACTAAAAATCAAAACAGAGCTTTGCAGTCCTGCCTCTTAAATTTTTTTAATATGTAGTAAATAATTAAACCATTCACAGTGGGAGACAGCTCTACAGCCATTCTTCTGGGAAAAAGTGAGGAGGAGGAAAAGTGGGGGGGGGGGAGGAGAGAAATTATTGAAGTTGGAGAAATCAATGTTCATGCTATCAGGGTCCTCCTCTCTTTTTCCATTCTCCATTCCCCTCTCACCTCACCTGCTCATCTGTTTTTCCATTCTCCGTTCCCCTCTCACCCCTTCACCTCACCTGCTCGTCTCTCTCTCTGGTTCCTCCTTCTCCCTTTTTCCATTCCCTGTTTCCCCTCTGCTTCCCTTTCTTCCATGGTCCATTGGATTTCTTCTCCTTCAGCCTTTACTTCTACCTATCACCACTCTCCACCACGCACCTACCTTTCCCCTCACCAGTTTCACCTATCACCTGTTGGCTTGTACACTCTAACCCACCCCCCAACCTTATTCTGACTTCTGCCTCCTTCCTTTCCGTCCTGATGAAGGGTCTCAGTCCAAAATGTCAACTGTTTATTCCTCTCCATGGATGCTGCTGATTTGCAGAGTTCCTCCAGCATTTTATGTGCGTTGCTCAGAAATAGATCGGACAGCTAAATATACTTTTCCAGTTCTGTCCATAACTTCAATAATAAAGTAGCTGTATGTTGGGGATTAATAAGAAAGAACATGCTGCAAAAGACACTAGTTAATTATTAAACAAGAAGTATTGCCATTGGTCAACAAGATCCAGTAAATCCGATTGAGACTGTTGCCACCAAAATCTTACACTAAGAAACGTCAAGACATACTGTAAGTTTCAGGTAATGACCATCAAGGGAATCTAACTCCTCTCCTCAGTGCTTAACAGCATTACCATCACTGTATTCCTCATCAGTCCCCCCCCCCCCCACCCCACTATAAACACCCTGGAGATTAAAATTGACCAGAAACTGAACTGGACCAGTCAGTTCACTTCTGGCTGCAGACCAGGCTTTGCTGAAGGAGTATGATCGAATACTATCCACTTGCCTAGATGAGTACAGCTCCCAAATTATTGAGAGAGACAACACTATCCAGAACAAGGCACGCTGTCTAAATGGCAACACACATGACATGGGAGGAAGAATGATCAAGGCAATATCTATGGAAAGAAATGAACAGTTGACGTTTTGGGTTGAGATCCTTCATGAGTCCAGATGATGGATCATGAACTGAGACACTGATTGTCCATTTCCCTTCATAGATGCTGCCTGACCTGCTGAGTTTCTCCATCTTGTGTTTTTCTCCAGATTCCAGCATCTGCAGTCTCTTGTGTTAATTAAATGGCAATTCAAGCACCAAACTAACATTCTTTCCCTCTGAACAGTAATAGACAGTTAAAGGAGGCAGCACATCGCTGACAAAGTTCAAAGTAAATTTTATTATCAAAGTGCCCATGTGTCACCATATACAACTATGATATTCATTTTCTTGTGGGCATACTTAGCAAATCTATAGAATAGTAACTAACAGGATCGATGAAGGATCAACTAGAGTGCAGAAGACGACAAACTGTGCAAATGCAAATATAAATAAATAGCAATATTCACATTCTGAGTTTATACTGGAACTCCTAACAATCCAGTGGGAGTTTCTGCAGCAGGTTGCTGCATTCACAAGGGCCATTGCACCTTGGCACCAACACCCAGCTTCCTGGAAACAATAAGAATACTATATTGTGACCAGCTAGGGATTCATTTGCAGCTCCAAGGATAGTTTCCTGGAACTCCACTTGGAAATCAAAAGTCATTTTCCATGGAAAAAGTAATTGATTTACTTCAAGCTCCCTTATATTAGTTCTGGCGTGCCTCATTGCAGTGATATGTTAGTAATTTGTTGAATGGTCAGAAAGACTAGGTGGATAACTACTGTGCAACAGCACAGCTGTTGTGGACCGTACTTGAAGTAAAATAGGTTCTTATGAAAGAATTCCACTCGCACTTTGGTAATCCCATCAGGTCAATTATAGATACTTCAGATAATTCTACACCTGTCACACATAAGCATGTGTCATGTAACCAGAAGCACACCACCGATTATATTTGTCTCTCTGTCTCTGTGTGTGTGTGTGTGTGTGTCTCTCTCTGTGTACAGATATACTTACTTAGGTTTGCCAGCAATTTCTTCCACAAGTTGTGCTTTTTTTAGCGTGATTGTGGTGTGGGCAATATCATCTCCTCAGTGGAAAAATACTTTGAGACACCAAAGCTGGTTCTGCATAACTTTTCCACTAAAGTTTTTCTATTTTTGATTTTATTTGCCCAAGTGCACCAGTAATGAGATTAATTATCCAATGTCATTCCATGTTAGATTTTAAATTGTAACTGCATGACAGTAATCTGATTACATTGCAATATCTTGATGATTTGTCACTGCCCACTGTTTCGGCATCCTAGATGTCAGATTACCTATTAAGTGGTCCAAGTACATGCAGTTCCTGAACAAATTATTCCAAAAACTTGCTGGTCCTATAATGACTGTTGTAGTGGGTGTAATCAATCAAAAACGGATTTATCACCGACTTAAACTCAATGTACACCTGCTCATTAATACATGCATAAAAGCATGCAGACATGGTCAAGAGGTTCACTTGTTCAGACCAAACATCAAAATGGAAAAGAAATGTGAACAAAGTAACTTTGACTGTGACATGATTGTTGGTGCCTGATGGGGTGGTTTGAGTATCTCAGAAACTGCTGATCTCCTGGAATTTTCACTCACAAGTCTCTGGATTTTTTTTTTGTTTGTGTTTTTTTTTGCACTATTCTATGTAAACTCTCGTGAACAGCAGATCTGTGGGTAAAAATGCCTCATCAATGAGAGAGGTCAGAGAAGAATGGTCAGATTGGTCGAAGGTGACAGTAACTTGAATAACCATGCATTATAACACTGGTGTGCAGAAGAACATCTCTGAATACATGACACATCTAACCTTGAAGTGGATAGGCTACAGCAGCAGACAGCACAACAGGTTCCACTCATGGACCTAATGAAGTGGCCACTAAGTGTATATGATGTGAATATTTTTTTGGATTGCAGCAACAGAAAAATGCAAAGACCTAAAGTTTACCACAAATAGTAAATATTATAATAAACAGTATAAAAACAAAAGGAATGGCAAGTACGAGAAATGCAGATGCTGGAAATCCAAGCTCCATACACAAACTGATGGAGGAACTCAGCCGGCCAGGCAGCATCTGTGAAAAGAGTAAACAGTCAACGTTTCAGACCAAGACCTTTCATCAGGACCATGAATCATTCAGAAAACTGATGGTGGAGGGGAAGAAGCTGTTCCTGAATCATGGAGTCTGGGTTTTCAGGGTCCTGTATCTCCTCCCTGGTGGTAGAAGTGTGAAAAAGGACATGACCCACATGGTGAGGGTCCTTGGTGAGGCGGGCAGCATGGCGAACTGTTTTTCCCATTTTTTTGTCATCCTGTTTTAGTATCGTGTAAAGAAAGACAACTGTTTGCATAGTTATAAGATTTAAAACCAAAATGATTTTCTGGGAATTCAGTTCATTTAGTACCTGCAACGGCACAAGCTGAATAAACATTTCTGGTGTTTGGGCTGGCATTTGACATGTTAATTTCCCCGTTCAGAGTTCTGCAGACTGCAGTTGCTGAATGTTTTCAGCACTTTCTATTTTTGTGATTCTGCTCCTTAAACCATTCAGTGATTCACACACCAGTCTGCTGAAGTGGAAAAGCTCAACATCTGTCTTCAATCCATTGCTGAGGAAGATGTTTTGGCAGTTGGAATATTTGCTGCTTGCAAGTCTGTTTCTATAATTTTTTTTTGTATTATACAGTCTTGTTTTCTGCAGAAGGGTTGAGGACATTTCTCATGCACTGGTACCGGTCTCTGCCCTCTAACTGTATTAGACTCCAAAGGGCCACAGTTGCAAGGCGGATTCTCGTGGAAATGGGCACCTACCTTGCTGCAGACATTGACGTGTTAAAATTAGAATATATGTACCTATGTACATGAACTAATCCTGTGGAATGATACCTCTTTTCAGTTATTCCTCCTGGCCACACAGAATATTGGCTTTTTGAGAAATGCAAATGTATGTGCTTGTTCAAAAGAAAACAAGCTACTGAAGGGAAGTTGGGCAGCATCTGTGGAGGGGAAGGGTTAGTCAACATTTCAGCTTGTGACTCTGCATCAGGACTGAGAGTGTAAAGGGAGGTGGCAAGTTTAAAGAGGTGAGAGTGAGCAGATGGGTGAGAGGCAAATACTTGCAAGTGATAAAGTGGTCCAGGAGGAGGGGTTGATGGGTGAATGGAGCCAGATGGTGACTGAATCTGGGAGTTCATTGGTGGAGATAACGGAGAGTTGCAGACTATAAAATCTGATGGGAAAGGAAGTGACTAGTAGAACCTGATCAGGAAGAGATGGTGAACATATGAGAACTGTGGAGTGAGGGGAAGGGATAGGGGACCAGATGGGTTGAGTGTATGGGTAATAGGCAGGAAGAATTATGCATGGGAAGAAATAAACTGGGTATGGTAGTGGGGTGGGGGTGGTTGGAATTGACTGAAGTTGGCAAATTCATGTTCATGCTGTTGGGTTGTAGGCTACGCAGGTGGAATATGAGGTGCTGTTCCTCTAGCTTGCCTTTGATCTTTTCCTAGCTGTGAGGGAGGTGTATAAGGCATTGATCAGACCATATATAGAGTATTGTGAACAGCTCTGTGCTCCTTATCTAAGAAAGGTGATTCTGGCATTGGAGAGGTTCACGAGAATGATCCCAGGAATGAAAGAGTTAACGTATGAGTGTTTGCTGGCTTTGGGCCTGTACTCACTGGAGTTTAGAAGAATGAGTGGGGATTTTATTAAATCCTATTGAATACTGAAAGGTGTAGATAGAGTGGACTTGTAGAAGATGTTTCCTGTAGTGGGGGAAGTCTAGGACCAAAAGGCACGACCTCGGAATAGAAGGGCATCCCTTTAAAAGAGCTGATGAGGAATTTCTTTAGCCAGAGGATAGTGAATCTGTGGAACTGATTGCCACAGGCAGCTGTGGAGGCCAAATCATTGGGTATATTTAAAGTGGAGTTTGATGGATTCTTGATTAGTAAGGGCATCAAAGGTTAAGGTGAAAAGATAGGGGAATGGGGTCGAGAGATAATAAATCGGCCACGATGGAATGGCAGAGAAGCCTCAATGGGCCGAATGGCCTACTTCTGCTCCTATGGTTTATGGTGTAAGAAGGCTGAAGCCAGATATGTCAATGTGGACTTGGAGTGTTATGTAACCAGGAACTCATCTTAGCTACTGCAGATAGAGTACAGGTGCTCAGCAAAGCAGTTGCTCAGTCTGCACTAGAGGAGGCCACATCAGAAGCAATAATTGCAGTAGATGAGGTTGTGGGAGATGTATGTGAATCACTCCTCGTCCGGATCTATCTATCACTTGGCAGCTCTTGCCTCACCCTTCCCCTCTTTGTACTGGCTTTCTTCCATTCATTCACTCTTCAGATGTGCAGTGGAGAGATATTGACTGGCTGCATCACAGCCTGGTATGGAAACACCAATGCCCTTGTATGGAAAATCCAAATCAAAAGTAGTGGATATGGCTCTGTCCATCACAGGTAAAGCCCTCCCCACTATTGAACACATCTACCCAAAGCGTTGTTGTAGGAAAGTAGCATCCATCATTAGGGACCCCCACCACCTAGTTTATGATCTCCACTTGCTGCTGCTATCAGGAAGAAGGTACAGGAGACTCAGGACCCACACTCCTTGCTTCAGGAGCAGTTATTACCCTTCATCTTGAGTCATATAGGATAACTTCACTCGCCCCATCACTGAACTGTACTCATCCCCCTACAGTCCTGATGAAGGGTTCCGGCCCGAAACGTCGACTGATCTTTTCCACGGATGCTGCCCGACTTGCTGAGTTCCTCCAGCGTGTTGTGTGTGTTGCTTTGACCCCAGCATCTGCAGAGTATTTTGTGTTTATGACTAAGGGAGACCACTTTGCTACAAGCAGAACCAACAGTAACATCGGCAACTTTCAAAATTCTTTCTCTCTGCGTATAAATAGTGCAAATGGCGGATGCAGGCAAGTTCAACGAGCGGACAATGTCCTTACTTGGTTCACCACGATCGAAACGCTTAATTATGTCTAGTTTTATGCTAAGTGTAACACCCTTATGAGCTCTTTCAGGCTTTTCTGATACCTTAGAACTCACCTTGCTAACGGATGCACAAGATAAAGCACGTGTTTAAGCAATACTAGCTAGAGTGCAGATCCGGGGCTGTTCGGGTGCGCGCTGCCTTTTTTTGTAACAGTGAAAACACTTGTTAGCGAAAATAGGTAACTAATGTAGGTCTTTCGTAACAGCAAGGTGTCGTAAAGCGAACGTTCGGAAAATGGGGGCCACCTGTACTGTCATTTAGTTGTACGATAGAGTAAATTATTCTAACTATGAATGAGGCTTGGGCCACACTCAGCAGAGTACTGATAGTCACATTATAACCGAGGTTTAGAGGCCACAAAACGGGTTGAGTGGCTCAGTGGAACAACTGGGAGAACTACACTAGCCCAGATTCAATCCGAACCTTGGGTGCTGCCTGTGTGGAGTTTGCATGGTCTTAAGCAATGGATAGATTTCGTCCAGGTATTCCATTTTTCTCCCACATCCCCGTTGGTAAGTTAATTGGTCACTGTAAATTACTCCCAGGGTGTAGTGAGTGTGATAGAATATCGGGGGAGGGGAGAATAAAATGGGAGTTATGTAAATGAGGACAACAAGCAAAATGTTGGAGGAACTCAGCTTGTCAAGCTGTGTGTGGGGGGGGGGTGGTTCAGGAGGGGGCAGGTCAGTGGGTGAGGAAAGAAATCGTCAACATTTTTCGATGAAGGCCAGCATCAGGACTGTGTGGAGAGAGGAGATGACCAGCATAAAGAGAAGAGGATGGAAAGTAGGTTAGGGTCTCAAGGTGTCTGATGGACTGAGAAAGGGAAGTGGAGATGGAAATGGTGCCGTCCACCCAAAAGAAGAACAGACTGAACAAACAGCTACGTCAGTTTGTGGCAACAGAACAGAAATAAAATGTGCATTTTTTTTAATGGTTACTCTTCTTTCAGGAGTGATGGAGAGGAACAGTAAATACATGTTTGTTGGGTGGCAGAGCACGTGGATGAAATTGGACTGAATGGAGTAGGATGAAGAAAGGTTAGAGAATGCATTCTTGCCATTCCTCTTTAGGCAATGCCCTGTTGCTGTGATGTGTGATGTAAAATGGCAGTAATTAGTGACGGATGGGCTGAGGGTTCATCAGCCTCTGAAGAGAGAAAGGTCAAAGGTTCAGGTTGATGACCTTCTGACAAAGCCAACAAAAAAAGTTGAGTCAAATGGCATGAAAGAACAGAGAGCAGATCTGGTGAAATATGAAGCTCATTTTACTCTGTGGTCACGTGCTGCCTGGCCTGGCAAGTGCCTTCAGCATTCCCCGCCTCACGTTTCCAGCACCTGCCTTTTCGACTCTCCTGACCATATGGCTCTCCGTAATGAACACACCAGCGAGCTGACTGTTTGACAAGAACAGGTGTCAGAGTCAGTCCCCTTAGACACTCAGTACACTGCCTCTTCCTGATGGTGGCATGAACTTTGTTCATGCATCCATATGCTCGAGATAATTTCAAAAAGGCAATTATTTAAAAAAAACTTGAATTGTAAATTAACTTTAGTACTATTTAATCAAATTAATATTGAAGAATGCTTAAATTTCTTATTCTAAGCCATGATGTCGGGACAATTGTACAATCAGATACATAGTGCTCTTGGAAGAGAGGATGTTGTTAGTTTTAAACATTGCCCACCATCCTTGAAGACAGCGTGTTCCAGTGTTATGTTTCAGATGATTAACCAGAGAATCTGGGACAGATTCTGAACCCAGGCTAATGAGAAGTAATTCCAAGCAGCAGACAAAATGTGATTCTTGTTTTGTGTAACTGACTTGAAATATTTACTTACTTGGAATGGTTACACATTTTGTTAAACTAAAGCTTCTGAGGACCGCTTCTGCAAGGGTATTAAATTACAAAGAGCTATCCATGGGCCCAATCGTGCGCGTCCTGGAGCCGTAACCAGCAACAACCTCTCATCTATCATCTGGCCCTCTGACACACTCAAGTCGGGTGCAGAGCCGCTGGGCCTGGGGCAGCGGTGTGATGGTCCCATCCTGCACACTCCTGTCAGCCTCCGATTTGGGGGCTGGGCTTCGGTAGATAGTGGGTACATGGCAATTTCCGTGCGTATGCTGTCAGTCGCTCAGTAGTTCTGCACATGTAACACTTGGGCACACTTCCTGGATTTGCATATGAATAACTGGATGCAAGTGGGTTACTTTTGGACCCACTGGCTAGTGCCAGCTAGACTTGTGGCAGTGTTTCTGTGTGATCAATCAAGGAGGCAATAGGATATTAACATGTGAAGCTAGATTGTGTGCAGTGATATTGACAGATAATCAATATTGTCATATTTTAACAACTTGGAAGAAGCACTTGTAGTTAACAAAAGTATGTTGGTAATTGGTTTATTATCGTTACATGTACTGAGACAAAGTGGAAAATCTTTGTTTCACATACCATCCTTGTAGATCATTCCACACAAGTACATTGTTTTATTTTCCTTTTCTAGTACCTCAGTGTAGAATCTAGTGTTACAGTGCAGTCAGGCAAAGAAAATGCAAAGACCATGACTAGGTAGATTGGGAAGTCAAGACTTTGCCCTTTAGTGTGTATGATGCCTGTTCAAAAGTCCTGAAAATGGGATTGAAGCTGCCCTTGCGCCTGCTAGTGTGCATGTGTTCTCGAGCTTTTGTATCCCCTGCCTTAAGGGAGGGGGGAAGTGAGAGTGATTTGAGTTAGAATAGTGCTTATGGGAGGGGTCCGGAGCTAATATTAAACCAGGCAATGCAATTGTTTCATGTGACCTGTACAGAACTCAGTTTATAGGAAAAATTACATTACATTTTAATGTACATTTACAATTATATCCTGTTTCAACTCTCAGAAAGGCAACTGATCTGAAATGAGACTTTAAAAAAAATGAGATTTGTAGCAATGTAAAGAGAAATTTGATGGTGGTCTTGTCCTTGCACGTTTTAATCATTCACTGGATTTGCTTTAGTTCTCCATCATTGTATTTCTTTACCACCATTTGCAATGTAAATGGTTTTTATGTCTGTCAACTGTATTATTAGAGCAACTTTGAGGTGCTGGGCCAACCAAAGTTGTGGTGCAGCCTGTCGGGAATTGTTCAACAAAATAGGTAGTGGCAATGTAATTTTCCTCAAAGTTCAGGTGCTACTCTTGACACAAGTGAATCTTGGAGCTAATTATTATCGGGACTTGGCAGTTGTAAGAACATTGCAGTTATTTTGAAATGGGGACTGACTGACATTAGAAAGTATTTTCATCTGGCAAATTCTGCAGTAGTTACAAAGCAGTCTTAAATTTGCTTCTATTTTATGTGTTAGTTTAAAAAAAATAAAATGACTTCATTTATAAAATAAAACGTCAGGAGTCAGCAGAGGTTTGAGGCACAGCTGAAAGTTTTATTAATTCCTACCTCGTGTTTGGCCTTAGAGCATTAAACATCAGAGCACAAAAAGCCATTATGAGAAGAAGCAAACTGCTGGTTATTTTAAAACGCTTAATTTATTCCATGTGACTCCATTTTTTTTCTGCGTTGACTGATACAAGTAGTGTGAGCCAAGATGTTTAACAAAATTCTCAGCACCACCAGAAGTGCTGAAACCAAGCATTTGGTGGTCACATTCATTCATGACTAAAAGCTTTTAATGATTACATTGTATGCATACAAAGCCATAGGATTTTGTTCTGTTATCAATTTTAGATTCTTTTGAGAGCTGTGAATTTCCCTGTGGATCATTCCTGACACCATTTTCTCCATGCAACACACACACACACACACACACACACACACACACACACACAGCCTATAGGAAAAGAGTACAGTCAACATTTTGGGCCGAAACCCTTAGGCAGGACTGGAAGCTCTCGGCATTTTTTTCTCCAGTCCTGTTGAAGGGTTTTGGCCCAAAAAGTGGACTGTACTCTTTTCCTAGATGCTGCCTGGCCTGCTGAGTTCCTCCAGAAATTTGTGTATGTTGCTCGGATTTCCAGCATCTGCAGATTTTCTCTTGTTTTGTGACCATTTTCTCCATAGCCCCTATTGACCATATAAGCCCGTCATACAGGACCCACATTCACCAATACAGAATTCTGTCCCCTCTATTAAATATCCAGTCATTATCCTTTCCCTAAAAAAACACTGACCCTTCCATGAATGTAACATACTACCTTGTTTACAACCTCCTCTTCCTCTGTATGTATGAGGTCCTCAAACCTAGCACAGCACAGGAACAGGTTCTTTACATTAATCAATCAAATCACCAACTATACTAATCTCTTCTGCCTACGCAATCAAAATATGGTTTAATATCGTTGGTATAGGTCGTGAAATTTGTTATGTTTCAGCAGTATATTACAATACATAATTTCTAAAATAAGTACATGTTCGGCACAGCATCGTGGGCTGCAGGGCCTGTATTGTGCTGTCGGTTTTCTGTTTCTAATACATAATACAAACTGTAAATTACATTAAGTGTATGTTTTAAGAAATTAGTAGTGCAAAAAGAGGGAAAAAAAAGTAGTGAGGTAGTGTTCATGGATTCAATGTCTATTCAGAAATCTGATGGCAAAGGAGAAGAAGCTGTTCCTGCATTGTTGAGTGTGTGCCTTCAGGCTCATTTACCTCCTCCCTAATGGTAGCAATAAAGAAGTGGGGGTGTCCTAGGTGATGGGGAGGCCTTAAGGATAGATGTTGTCTTTTTGAGGCATTGCTCGTTGAAGGTCTCCTGGATGCAGGGGAGGCTAGTGCCTATGATGGAGCTGACTGAGGTCTCAACTTTCAGCAGCTTATTTTGCTCCTGTGCAGTGAACCTCCCCCCACCCCCCAGACCAGATGGTGCCAGGTAGAATGCTCTCCATGGTACATCTGTGGAAATTTGAGTGTCTTTAGTGACATACCAAATCTCCTCAAACTTCCAATGAAATATAGCCGCAGTTGTGCGCCTTTATAGCTGCATTAATATGTTGGCTCCAGGGTAGATCCTCAGATGTTGACACCCAGGGACTTGAAATTACTTTCCACTTCTGATCCCTCTGAGGACTGGTTCATGTTCCCCTGTCTTACTCTTTCTGAAGCTTAAAATCAGTTCTTTGGTCTCACTGACACTGAGTGCAAGGTTGCTGCTGCTAGATCTGTCTCACTCCTGTATGCTTCCTTGTCACCATTTGAAATTCTGCCATCAATAACTGTGTCATCAGCAGATTTACAGATGTCATTTGAGTTGTGCTTAGCCACACAGTCATAGGTACAGAGAGAGTACAGGAGTGGGTTAAGCACGCATTCTTGAGGCGTGCCAATGTTGAAGTCTTATTTCCAATCTGTACCTCCTGCTGCAACAACACCCTTGACTTCCTCATCAGAAGACCATTGCCTGTGCAGAGGTCCAGGTTTTGGAGCTTCATGATCAGAACTGTAGGAATGTAAGGAGACATGATCAACCAAGAAGGGCACAACTTCAGCTGGGACATTGCAGAGGTTCTGTTGCAGGCAACATGAAACAGGTGCAAGAATTTTTAGAAATGTGATTCTCTTTTGCTAATTCTATAAACAAGTGTATAGAAATAGACGCCATACACAAACCCTTAAGAGCCAAAGAAACGCGAGTAAATACAATTCAAAGGTCATTACAGTCACTCTGAGCATCGGTGTACTCAGCCCCCTGCTGTACTATCTGTACACCCATGATTGTGTAGCCAAGTTTCCATCAAACTCAATATATAAATTTGCTGATGACACCACAATTGTAGGCTGTATCTCGGGTAACGATGAGTTTGAGTACAGAGAGGAAATTAAGAACCTGGTGGCATGGTGCAAAGACAATAACCTATCCCTCAACGTCAGCAAGATGAAGGAATTGGTTGTCGACTTCAGAAGGAGTAGCGGACCGCACGACCCAACTTCCGTCGGTGGTGCGCAAGTCGAACAGGTCAAAAGCTTTAAGTTCCTCGGGGTCAATATCACAAATGACCTGACTTGGACCAACCAAGCAGAGTCCACTGCCAAGAAGGCCCACCAGCACCTTTACTTCCTGAGAAAACTAAAGAAATTTGTCCTGTCCCCTAAAACCCTCACTAATTTTTATAGATGCACCGTAGAAAGCATTCTTCTCGGGTGCATCACAACCTGGTATGGAAGTTGTCCTGTTCAAGACCGGAAGAAGCTGCAGAAGATCGTGAACACGGCGCAGCACATCACACAAACCAATCTTCTGTCCTTGGACTCACTTTACACCGCATGCTGTCGGAGCAGTGCTGCCAGGATAATCAAGGATACGACCTACCCAGCCAACACACCTTTCGTCCCTCTTCCCTCCGGGAGAAGGTTCAGGAGCTTGAAGTCTCATATGGCCAGATTTGGGAACAGCTTCTTTCCAACTGTGATAAGACTGCTGAACGGATCCTGACCCGGATCTGGGCCGTACCCTCCCAAACGAGTCTTTGGTGGCCAGTGCTTGTTCTACGAGTCTGTGGTGGCCAGTGCTATCATGTTTGCTGTTGTGTGCTGGGGCAGCAGGCTGAGGGTAGCAGACACCAACAGAATCAACAAACTCATTCGTAAGGCCAGTGATGTTGTGGGGATGGAAGTGGACTCTCTCACGGTGGTGTCTGAAAAGAGGATGCTGTCTAAGTTGCATGCCATCTTGGTCAAATGTCTCCCATCCACTACATAATGTACTGGGTGGGCACAGGAGTACATTTAGCCAGAGACTCATTCCACCGAGATGCAGCACTGAGCGTCATAGGAAGTCATTCCTGCCTGTGGCCATCAAACTTTACAACTCCTCCCTTGGAGGGTCAGACACCCTGAGCCAATAGGCTGGTCCTGGACTTATTTCATAATTTACTGGCATAATTTACATATTACTATTTAACTATTTATGGTTCTATTACTATTTATTATTTATGGAGCAACTGTAACGAAAACCAATTTCCCCCGGGATTAATAAAGTATGACTATATCCAGACCTGCCTCTTGGTTTTTTTGCACTACCTTACGTTCCATTTTCTATTTTCTATTTATGATTTATAATTTAAATTTTTAATATTTACTATTGATTTGTACTCCAGGGAGCGGGAAGCGCAGAATCAAATATCGCTGTGATGACTGTACGTTCTAGTATCAATTGTTTGGCAACAATAAAATATAAAGTATCTGAAGGGGTAGCCAATCAGGACCGAGACAAGCAAATGGTGGGAGGAGGTGCACTCTCAGAGAGAAACAGCAACAACCGTGCACTGAGGATGTCACCTCAATTGCTGATGAAATGTCTACCAGCTAATTGCCAAGCTCAGCAAACACCACGACATCAGATGCCTCAACCTGAACTACTAATATTCCCCACCAGGAGTGGAATGATTGTGTTAAACATAGAGCTGTAGTCAATAAACAACAGCCTAACTTAAGTATTAGTGTTGTCCAGGTGACCAAGGCCATGTGGAAAGCCAATGAGCATGCATCTGGCGAATGGTACCACAGCATGAAGGCCATGACCAACAGACTCCGTGACAGCTCCTTTCACCGGCCATCAGATTTATCAATACACCTTGATCTGACTGCATACCAGACTGCATTGTGGTGATTTATTTTATTCCTTGCATCCATCTCACAATAAGGAGTAAAAATCTCTGTTGCATCTCCATCGCTAAGTACAAGCAATAAAGAGGGGAAATATTGGAGGATATCACCAGAGCACTAAAATTGTATATTTAATTGTTTTGTATCACGTATATAGTCAGATCGAATTGCGGTCAGGTACACAGTCAGATCGAGGTGCAGTCGGATCAAGGTGTATCGATAAATCTGATGGTCTGGTGAAAGAAACTGTCACGGAGTCTGTTGGTCATGGCCTTCATGCTGTGGTACTATTTGCCAGACGGTAGCAGCTGAAACAGTTTCTGGTTGGGGTGGCTGGAGTACCCGATGGTCCTCTGGTCCCTTTTTTATGCACCTAGTGCTGTAAATGTCCCGAACAGAGGGAAGTTCACATCTACAGATACGCTGGGCTGTCCACATCACTCCCTGCAGTACATGCGATTGAGTGTAGTACAGTTAATTAGAAAGATACCAAATTATAACAAATTAAATAAAATAAGAATGCAGTTTCAGGGTAATGTGTTGTAGTTGCATGATGTGGGAGCTGGTGGACTCAATGGTGGTTCCTGGTGATCATAGCTGCAGCAAGTCTGCTCAGAGTTAATGACCTGGAATCTGAGCTTCAAACACTGATGCATCGAGGGGTGGGGGTTACCTGAACACCTTTTCAGGAGGCGGTCACACCCATCTACTTCAGATTCGGTCTGTGGCCGGGACAAGGTGAAGGGACTGAGTGATTCAAGAGGTAGTACTGGAGCCTCAACCCTTGAGCTTGGCCATCAAGTCTGAGATTCCTGCTCCCTGTGAGAATGAGAGCAGGAGCTGTAGGAAGGATGAGTAGCTGACCTGTGATTGAGGGAGCCATTCAAAGGTGGGGGGTTTCAGCCCGAAACATTGACTGTACTTTTTTTTCCATGCTCGGCCTGCTGAGTTCCTCCAGCATTTTGTGTGTGTTATTTGGGAGAAAAGAAATATCGTTTTATTGGGGAAAAAACACAATTCTCTGTCCCAGCTTTGAGAGTCCCAAAGACTAAAACTAAATAGTAGGAAGATATGTTCAACAACTTGGAAAGGAATGGATAAAGTAAAAGGGAAGGAGAATGCAGGAGAGGTTACAGAAGTCTCCAGAATAAATAATCAGGGCAGAACTGAAGATGTTATACTTGAATGCACACAGTATACACAGTAGATTACCTTGTAGCACAGTTAGAAATTGGTAGATGTGATGTGGCATCACTGAATCATGGCTGAAAGAAGTTCACAGCTAGAAGTTTAACATCTAAGGATACATATCAATAGGATAGGCTAATGGATAGAGGGAGAAAGGTGGCTTTTTAGTAAAAAATTAAAATCAAATCTGTAGAAAGAAGTGACATGGGATCAGAGGATGCAGATTTGAGAAACTGCGAGCGTAAAAAGATTGCAATGGGTGTTATATATGGCTTCCAAACAGTAGCCATGATGTGGGGTACAAATTAGAAAAGGCATGTAAGTTCACCCTAGAGATTGTGAGTGATGCTAAAATAAGATGCATCAATGTCACAGATGAGTGAAGGCATGAGAGTGGTCAAAGTTGATTGAAAGGAGACGCCAGCAGGTATGATGCAGAACAGCATTAGCAGGACTCTCTGGCGGTAAATTGAAAGAAATGGTACTGGTTCATCCCAAAGAAGCAGCAGCATTTTAAAGGGAAGGTGAAACATCCATGGCTGACATGTCAAAGAGCAAAACTACATAAAAGCAGAAGGGAGGCCAGGGCATACAATATAGCAATAATTACTGGGAAGCTTTAATAAATCAATAAAAGACAAAGAAAAATGCAATAAGCAGAGAAAAGATGAAATGTGAAATTAAGCTAGTCAATAATATAAAAAATATGCTGAAGTTTTTTTTTGGTATCAGACATATAGAGTAAAAGAAGTAAGAGCAGATATCAGCCTGCTGGAAAATGTCATTTGAGAGGTAGCAATGGAGGGAAGAAATGGTGGACAAACTGAATTAAGTATTTTGTGTCACTCTTCACTGTGGAAGACACCAACAGCATGCCAGAAATTCGAGTGTCAAGAGGGTAAAAATGAATATTTTCACTAGAACTAATGAGAAACTTCTTGGAAGCTGAAAAGTTTGAAGGTAGACGAGATGGACTACATCTCAGGGTTTTGAAAGAGGTAGCTGAAGAGCTGGTAGTAATTAGTAGTAATAGTAATTAGCATTAGTAGTAATCTTTCAAGAATCAAAGATTTCTGGAATGATTCTGCAGTACTGTAAAATGTCACATCACTCCTTGAGAGAGGAAGGCAAAAGACAGGAAATTTATAGGCCAGTTAGCTGACTTCAGTGGGTGACAAGATGTTAGAGTCAACTGACAAGGATAATGTTTCCCTGTACTTGGAAGTGTATGATAAATGGGCCCAAATCAGCATGGTTTCTTCAAGGGGCAATCTTGCCTGACAGATCTTTTGGAACTCTTTGAGGAAATAATGTGCAGGATAGAAAAAAGAACAGTCAGTGGATGTTCAAGCAACATACATCAAAGTTGCTGGTGAACGCAGCAGGCCAAGCAGCATCTGTAGGAAGAGGCGCAGTCGACGTTTCAGGCCGAGACCCTTCGTCAGGATGTTGTTTATTTGCATTTTCGGATTTACTTGGATTTGACAAGGTTTTGCACATGAGGCTGCTAAACGAGTGAAGCTCATGGTACTACAGGAAAATTACTAGCGTGGACAGAAGATTGGCTGACTGGCAGAAGGGTAAGAGTGAGAATAAAGGGAGCCTTTTCTGATTGGCTGCAAGTGACTGGTGCATTCCTCAGGGGTTAATATTGGATCCATTATTTTTCATGTTGTATCCCAATTAATTGATAGCTTTGTGGCCATGGTTGTGAATGATACAAAGATGTGTGGAGGGGCAGGTAGTGTTGGGGAAGCAGCGAATCTGTAGAAGGACTTTGGACAGGTTAGGAGAATTAGTAAAGAAGTGGCAGCTATAATGTTGTATAGAAGATGTGTGGTCATGCACTTAGGTAGAAGGAATAAAGCAATAGGCTCTTTTCTAAATGGGGAGCAAATTTTGAAGTCAGAGTTACAAAGGAACTTTGGGGTCCTAGTGCAAGAATCCGTAAGGGTAAAGAGATTGGTCAGACCACATTTGGAGTATGTGAGCAGTTTTGTGCCCATGTCTTTTTTTTTAAAAAAAAGGATCTACTAGCATTGGAGAAGATTCAGTGGAAATTAATTTAATGTGAATAATCCTGGGAACGAAATGGTTAACACAGGAAGATTTGATGACTCTGAACCTGTACTCACTGGTGATTAGAAGAATGAGGGGGAATCTCTTTGGAAGCCTATTGAATATTGAAAGGCATAGATAGTGTATGTAGAGAGGATGCTTCCTATAATGGTGAGGCGAGGACCAGAGGGCATAGCCTCAGGATATAGAGGTGTCCATTTAGAACAGGGAAGAGGAATTTCTTTTGCCAGAGGGTGACAAATATGTGGATTCATTGTCACAGACAACTATGGAGGCCAAGTCATTGGATCCATTTAGAGCAGATGCTGATAGGTTCTTGATTAGTAAAGGTGCCAAGTTTAAGGGAGAAGGCAGAAGAATGGGGTTGAGGGGAAACAAATCAAATAATCGAATAGCAGAGTAGACCTGACAGGCCGATTGGCCTAATTCTGCTCCTCTGTCTTATGGTCATCTTCGAACACCATATGATGAGCATCTCCAATATTAATCACTTCACATTGGTGCCTGTCAATCTTCCCTCTCCACCTTTTAAGGTGCTGCATAAATGTGTATCTTTGACCTAGCTTCTGGTCATATGCTGTAATGTCTCCTTTTGTAGCTTGGAGCCAAACTCTACTTGCTGACAGCACTTTGAGGAACTCTGGAATCTTTAATGATGAATTCACCATTTGTAAAACTGTTTTTCAGAGACCTCACTTGATGCTTGTGTGTCTTCTCTTCCAGTCAATATTGAAATATCTGACTTGACAACCTTGAGATTGTTCCCTAGTTGAAACAGAGAGCAAGTCAGTGATAGATGTATGTCTTGCTACACAAACATTCACATTCTTTCCAATGAAGAATTCTTGAACAAATAAATTTTCTTCATCTTCCTTTCCCCAATCCCAGGGAGGGTTCTTTTGTTTAACCACGCTGCTGTTAAACATACTACTGTTTGAATTTTTACATTCCAAGGATAGTTTTAAACACGTTTAAAGTTTTGCTCTTCCTGTCCTAGTGAGTATAACTTCGACTGTGATCTCAACAACAACAGTGAATTGTGCCACTGATGCCCTTTTGCCACATCCTGGGCATTCGACTCCTTCCATGTGGAGAGAATGGCCTTCTATCCAGACTAGAAAAATAGTAAATGGCTTCTATCCCATTCTGGAGAAAGATGTCATTTAAGCAAAGTGCAGAGTTCTAAGTGTTCTTGTGTACAAATCGCAATGTTAGCAGGAAAATGAAACAAGCAGTTAGGCTAAGTGGCATCTTGGCCTTTATTACAAAAGAGGTGATTGAAAATATAAAAGTGTTGTTTCAATTGTGCAGTATACTGCTGAGGCTGCAACTGATATACTTATATTGGAAGCAGTCCAAGTGAGACTCACTAGGCTAATTCTTGGGATATAAAAGTTGGCCAAAAACCCTGTATTCTCTGAAGTTTAGAAGAATTAGGATGATCTTACTCAAATGTATGAGATCATAAGAGGGTATGGATGGAGAGAAATCTTGTATCTCACATAGAAGCTAGTTCAGGAATGATGGTCATTTAAAACCAGATCTACCAGTGATCCTGCACAGAGGGTGGTGAATCTCTGGAATTCTCTACACGAGAGGGCTGTGGAAGCTAAGCAGGGCATTTAAAGAGGAAGTAGTCAATTTTTGAAGAGAGCAGGATATCGAGGACAATGTTGAACTGGCACAGAAGAAGTGAGGCTTGGGGCAGATCAGTCATAATCATATGAAATGACAGGGCAGGATAGAGGGGCCAAGTGGCCTCTTATTTCCGTAAACATGAGGAATTCTGCAGATGCTGGAAATTCAAGCAATGCACATCAAAGTTGCTGGTGAACGCAGCAGGCCAGGCAGCATCTCTAGGAAGAGGTACAGTCGACGTTTCGGGCCGAGACTCTTCGTCAGGACTCAGGAAAAAGTAGGCTCAGAGACAGAGACGGCGGAAGAAGAGTTCCGCATCATGGCGAATGCGGAACTCGCTGAGGTGTGGGCAAAGGGGGACAAGGGTGAGGCCCTTACTGCGGACAGAGCGTTTTGCCTCAGACAGTTGAAGGTCGGAGAGGATGGTAAAGACCCGGCACGGATGAGAGCTGGGATCAGAGGGGGGAGGGGGGAGGCTGGCGGCTGGAGGTGTCAGTGGAGAGGGGAGGATTGGGGTGAGAGGAAGATGGAGCCTCTGAGGGCCCAGGAGCTGATGGTGGCATCTGAGGGAGACGGGGTTGCAGAGTGGTGGTGGGGGAAGGGGAGATGGATCACAATAGCAGCACATAAAGACCCGGCGTGGAGTTCATGGCTGGAGTTGCAGTTGGTGGTTGCACAATCGCTGTGAAGGTGTCCATGGTTGTTGCTGGAGTCCGGGTTTTGAATATGTCCTGAGGTGTTGGAGCTGGCGAGATCAATGGCAGCGGCCGCAAACTGAAGTTCATGCCTGCTAGCGTCAGGGCCAGCAGGCTCTGGGGTCTGCAGATGTAAGATCTTGCGATCTTTGCCTAACATGACAAAGTCAAAAAACGGCAATTGCAGGCATGGATCCGACGGAGGATGAAATAACGGGTAGGACCATTATAGACGGCGAAGAAAGCGTCCCAAAGGTGTGGAAGGGTCTGGGATGGGGACACCAAGTACCTCCTCATGGCAGAGAGGGTCGCCTTCAGAGCTTGACGGGAGAAGCGACGAGAGGCAGAATAAATAAAATGTGAGTACCTGGGATCCTCAGAAGGTCCAAATTGAGAGGCTCGGAAACGAATCCTAAAGCCAACTGGAGTAGGTTAGTGACGGAGGCACATTCCAAGAAAGGATATATGGCTGTGATAGCGAGTCTGAGTCAAAATATGGTCGAAAAGTTGAAGAGCCGAAGAAATTACAGATGGGGAGCAGTGAGAGATGGTTTCACTGAACTCCCGTCGAAGAGAAGATTTAAACTACTTCAGTGTAGGCATCACGGAAGAGGCTTCGCAGTAGTGAATTTAAAAACGTAAACACGAGGAATTCTGCAGATGCTGGAAATTCAAGCAACACACATCAAAGTTGCTGGTGAATGCAGCAGGCCAGGCAGCATCTCTAGGAAGAGGTACAGTCAACGTTTCAGGCTGAGACCCTTCGTCAGGACTCAGGTCAGATGCGAAACAGAAGGAGGAGTTACTGAATAGAGAGATCACCACAGCAATGCTTAAAGAAGATACCAGGAGAAATCATCCAATGAGGCCGCCTGGGTAGAACTTGAAAATAAGAGAAGGGTGATAATTTTTCCTGGGCCCTCAGAGGCTCCATCTTCCTCTCACCCTAACCATCCCCTTTCCACTAACACCACCAACTTCCCTTTCCCCCTCCGATCCCAGCTCCCATCCGTGCTGGGTCTCTACCATCCCCTCTGACCTTCCACTCTCTGAGGCAGAGCACTCTGTCCTCAGTAAGGGCCTTACCTTTGTCCCCCTTTGCCCTCACCTCAGCGAGTTCCGCGTGCACCATGACGCTGAACTCTCTTCCGCTGCTCTGTCTTCGAGCCTACTTCTTCGGCAAGGACTCTCCCACCCCCACTGATGACTCCTTGTCCATTCGCAACCCCTCCCCATCCCTTCGCACCGATCTCTCTCCTGGCACTTATCCTTGTAAGCGGAACAAGTGCTACGCCTGTCCTTACACTTCCTCCCTCACCACCATTCAGGGCCCCAGACAGTCCTTCCAGGTGAGACGACACTTCACCTGTGAGTCGGCTGGGGTGATATACTGCGTCCGGTGCTCCCGATGTGGCCTTCTATATATTGGTGAGACCCGATGCAGGCTGGAAGACCGTTTCGCTGAACACCTATGCTCTGTCTGCCAGAGAAAGCAGTATCTCCCAGTGGCCACACATTTTAATTCCACGTCCCATTCCCATTCTGATATGTCTATCCATGGCCTCCTCTACTGTTGAGATGAAGCCACACTCAGGTTGGAAGAACAACACCTTATATTCAGTATGGGTAGCCTCCAACCTGATGGCATGAACATTGATTTCTCTAACTTCCGCTAATGCCCTTCCTCCCCTTCTTACCCTATCCCCTATTTTATTTATTTGTTCATTTATTATTCTTCCCGCACCTTTTTTTCTCTCTTTCCCTCCCTCAATCACTCCTTGCTCTCCATCTTCCTCTGGTGCTTTCTTCCCCCTGTCTTTCTCCCCTGTCTCCAGCTTTGTTTCCTTTTAGCCAATCTACTTCCCAGCTCTTAGCTTCATCCCTCCCCCTCCTGTCTTCTCTTATCATTTCGGATCTCTCCCTCCCCCTCCCTCTTTCAAATCTCTTACTATCTCGTCTTTCAGTTAGTCCTGACGAAGGGTCTTAGCCCAAAACGTTGACTGTACCTCTTCCTATAGATGCTGCCTGGCCTGCTGTGTTCTACCAGCATTTTGTGTGTTGCCTGATCATTTTTCATGAGGTAATCTATAGACCTCCCAGTAGTTGGCAGGAGTTACAAGAACAGGTATGTAAGCATAATCACTGTAAGGTTTTAAAGCAATGACATTATAAAATGAAGGATTTTATCTTTCCCGTTATTGACTGGGATTGTCTTGGTGCAGATGAAGCTGAATGATGTGGAATTTTTAAAATGGGAACAATTGTTTGACTGAAAGAGAGAAGTGATAAGGTTCAAGCTTGGAAGAGTAAGCCATTAGCCAAACGCCCCTTTATTCATTAATCACCACAAAAATGCAACCTCTACAATCCTGTAATTGGTAGGTTACGAGAAGCTTAAACTTTATCACCCTTGGCATTGTCCCCAAGGACGAGAATAATGGGTCTTTGGATGTCTTGAAACTAGAAGCAGTGTTGAATGTGCTTGAAGGCATCCTCTTCCAAACGAGCCTCACTTGTAAAGAGTAGCCAGCTTTGTGGACGCTTCATTTCAGCTCATCAGGAAAGTTTTCTGCCACCATGCACTGGTGTCTTGCCTGCAAGGTGCATATTGTATAGGTGTATACTGCTGGAAACATGCTTGGTGTCGAACATGTCGATACATTTAGAAGATCCCTCACCTTCTATGAGCTCTTTAAAATCTTGTTAAATTGTCCTTGTCTTTAATTAAATCACCATTGAACTTGTACTGTTGATTCTTGTATTCTAACCACACAGCTGACCTTAATCTATTCTCTCATTATAAAACCTTTACCCATTTGCAACATAATGCAGTTCCACATGTAAATCTTCTGCATCTTCTTACATCCTCTCTAGTCTCCCCCTCCCCAGCTGCTATCATTTCCCTGGATTCATCAGTCCATACTTTATCTCATCTTTTCTTCCAGTCATGATGCAGGCAGGGTCTTCACCTGAAGCATCAACTGTCCTCTTCCCTCGATAGATGCTACCTGACCCATTGAGTTCCTTCAGCATTCTGAGTGTTTCTCCAGACTCCCAGCATCTGCTGCCTTTCTCGTGTCTCCAGGTGTAAATTTTATTTTCTCTGTATTGTTAAGACTTGATTGTGGTCTTTTTTTTTCACTTAGTAGTTCCACCCAGCTGAACATTAATGCTTATAGTTTGATACTTTAGTTGTGTTATCTGTAGAACTGTTAGGGTGTGCTGAAGTCATCTTGAAGGATGCACAGAATAAGTCCGCATAAAAGGTGGAGCATTGTGATCTTGGCAAAAGCAGAACAGTGCAGGAGGAGATTAGGAAATACATTGTGGGTGGAGATTGGTGCTCATTTGGTTACAGGCAAGAAAAGCTTTGCATATTGAGGTAGACCACTGAATTACGGCAATGGAAATTCAGAAACTTGCCCTTTAAGAATTCATCAAATATAGCCCAAAATTTTGAGTTGAGTAAAGTACCAGCTCTAAGAATTTATGCTGGTGGGTGGGTGGGTGGTGCAGAGGGGGATAATATTTTCTTTTCTTTCAGCATCAGGTTTTTGATATGTGCACAGCTGATGTAGTATCATGTTATGGAAAAATCGCAATCAGCCATTTTCTAGGAACACAACCTCCTGTAACATGGTCATCACCTGTAGTGAGCATTTGTGAATTGAACTTCTCCAAATTAAGAAATACTTTGTTACTTTGTTCCTTTATCTCTGTATCCATTTGTATGGACTTGTAGGGATCCCCAGATTATAAATAACCTGACATATGGAAATCTGACATTACACAAATTCTCCCACACATTTTTCAAGCTAGTAATAACGCTATTGTTTCATGATATTCATTAATGACCATATACAGTGTATATATATTTTCCATTAGTTTAATTATGGGTTGTGAAATGAAAGACTGGTAGAAAATGTATGTAGACTGAAACAATGAGTCACTAAAGAAAATGGATATTAGAGACTGTTCCCAGGAGTGGAAACCTTATGTAACCCAGAGACTGCCTGAACTGTGATACTCTGTGCAGACTACAAACCACCATCAAGAAGGCATTAGAGTTTTCTGCTTTCTAGACAACAGATCTAGCCAGCTCACCACCACCATCCTCCTCTGTCTGGTGTAACTGGTTCCTAACATCAACAATTTCTCTGTTAGCTCTTTCCACTTTCTCCAAACCCAAGGTTTTGCCATGAGCACCCACATGGGCCCTATCCTTTCTATGCCAGACTTTTTGCCGGCTAGGTAGAATAGTCGATATTCCAAGCCTACACTGGCAATGCTCCCCAACTCTATCTGCGCCTCTGCAACGACTGTGTTGGTGTGCTTCATGCACCAATGCTGAACTCGTCAATTTCATCAACTTCCACCCTGCCCTCAAATTTACTCGATCCACTTTGTGTCTGTGTGTGTGTGTGTGTCTCTCTCTCTCTCTCTTTTACAAACCCACTGATTCTCACTGCTATCTTGATCATACCTTTTCCCACCTATCACTTGTACAAATGCCATTCCCTTCCCTCACTTCTTCTGTCTCCATTGCATCTGTTCTCAGGATGAGGATTTCCATTCCAGAACATCTAAGATGTCCTCCTTCAGAAAATGAGATTTCTCTTTCACCACCAGAGATGCTACCCTCACCTATATCTCCTCTGCCCTCATTCCACCTCCCCGTCGCCATAACAGGGATATCGCTCCCCTTGTCCTTGCCTACCCCCACATGAGCTTCAGTTTGTAGCACACCATTTTCCATAGCTTTGATCATCTACAACAGGTTCCTACCACTAAACACATCTTTCCCTCACACCCAAAGACTCCACTTTCAGCAGGGATGAGAAAATCTGCAGATGCTGGAAATTCAGGCAATACACCCAAAACGCTAGTGGAACGCAGCAGGCCAGGCAGCACCTATTGGAAGAGGTATAGTCGATGTTTCGGGCTGAGACTCTTCGGACGAAGGGTCTCGGCCCAAAACGTCAACAGTACCTCTTCCAATAGACACTTTCAGCAGGAATTGCTCTCTACATGACTCCCTTGCCCATTCATCACTCCGCATTGATCTCCCACCTGTCACATCCCTGCAAATGGGACAAGTGCTACACCTGCTCCATCACCTCCTCCCTAATCACCATTCAGAACTCCAAGCAGCCTTTTCAGGTGAACCAACACCTCATCTGCGAGTGTGTTGGGATTGTTCACCATATCTGGTGCTCCTAGTGTGGCCACCTCTACGTAATCAAGTCTTGACGTAGATTTGGGGACTGCTTCGTTGTGCATCTTTGCTATGTCTGCCTCAAAAGATGTGTTTTCCCAGTGGTCACCCATTTCAATTTGACTTCCCATTCCCATTCCAACATGATAGTCCATGATTGCCTCTACTACTATGATGAAGGTACTCTCGGGTTGGAAGAGCAACAGCTCATATTCCATCTAGATAGTCTCCAACCTGACAACATAAACGTCGATTTCCCTAACTTCCAACTCTTTCTCCTTTCTCCTCTCCTCACCTGTCCATCACCTCCCTCTGGTGTCCCTCCTCCTTCCCTTTCTCCCATGTTCGACTCTCCTCTATCAGATTCCTTCTTCGGCCCTTTACTACTTTCACCTATCACCTCCCAACTTCTTGCTTCATACCCCTTCACCTACCTTCCGCCCTCAACTGGTTTCACCCATCACTTGCCTACTTGTTCTCCTTTCCTCTCCCCATCTTATTCTGGCTTCTTCCCCCTTCCTTTCCAGTCCTGATGATGGGTCTTGGCCCAAAACATTGAACGTTTAATCCTCTCCATAGATGCCGCCTGACATGCTATGTTCCACCAGCATTTTGTTGTGTGTGTTTGTTTGGTTTTTTTGCTCAAGATTTCCTGCATCTGCAGAATCTCTTGTGAGTAGGATTTACAATCACTTGGGAAAGACACTACAGGGATTCAGAATGGTATATGCATAGGAAATCCTACCTCACAAACCTGGAGCTTCTTAAGGTTACTAAGAAAATTGAAGTCAAGGCATGAGATTTGGTTACATGGAGTTTAATTAAGCCCTTGATAAGTCCTGCATGGCAGTCTAGTTGAGAAATTTAAGGCAATGTAGGGTCCAAGGTGTTTTGGCACCTTGTCTTTGCAAAAAGTACAATGACAACTGGATACAAAATTGGCTTGATGATAGGAAGCCCAGGGTAGTGGTCAAGGTTAGGTTTGCTGACTAGAAGTCTGAGATTGTTGGCAACCTGCAAGATTAATTGCAGGGACTATTGTTCTTTGTCCTACTTGGAAAAGGATATTTGTGGTCTCATAAAGTTTGTTGTTGATGTAAAGATGAGTGGAGATGTAGATGTTATGGATGTAGAGGAAAAGAGATTGGCTGGGAAGCTGAGTGGGATGGTGACTTTTACATTTTAATCTGAAAAAAGCAGGCTGGATGTGTATATAGTAAACAAAACGACCCTCGGAACCACTGACATACAGAAAGATTTTGGGTAAAATTTCATAGCTCCCTGAAACTGGTGATGCAGATGGATAGGGTAATGAAGGTGTTTTGTTTGCTTGCATTCAGAGGCAGAGGATTGTATATACAGGTGTCCCCTGTTTTTCAAACGTTTACTTTACGTCACCTCGCTGTTACGAAAGACCTACATTAGTTACCTGTTTTCACTAACAGAAGGTGTTTTCACTGTTACGAAAAAAAGGCAACGTGCGAAAAAAGGCAGCCCGCACTCCGAGCAGACAAGCTCCTCCCCTGGAACTGCATTCTAGCCGGCATTGCTTAAACCCGTGCCTGTGAGCATCTGTGCTTTATGTTGATTTATTTTGAGCATCTGTTTGCAAGATGAGTTCTAAGGTATCGGAAAAGCCTAAAAGAGCTCGTAAGGGTGTTACACTTAGCGTAAAACTAGATACAATTAAGTGTTTCGATCATGGTGAACGAAGTAAGGACAAAGTGAGTTTGGCTTGTGGAAGTTGACCAAGATGATGTTGAAGAGGTTTTGGCATCCGATGACCAAGAACTGATAGATGAAGAGCTGATGCAATTGAAAGAGGAAAGGATAACAATCGAAACCGAATACAGTAGCGAATGGACCGAAGGTGAAGTCATCCAGGAACTGAACGTGAAGCAACTGCGTGAGATTTTCACTGCAGTTGACAATGCTGCAATGATTGCAGAAAGGTACGACTTTAATTTTGAAAGGGTAGGTTTGGTAGGTTTAGGGCATATTTGCAGGATGGTTTGAGTGCTTACAAAGAACTGTATGACAGAAAAATGAGCGGGGCTAAGCAGTCAAGCATACTGTCGTTTTTCAAGCCTTCCACATCAGCCACCGCAGACGACAAACGTCAACCTTCGACATTGAGGCAGGCAGACATAGAAGAAGATGACCTGCCTGCCCTGATGGAAACAGACGACAATGAGATGACACTGCAGTATCCCACCAGCCCAACCTCCGATGACTCAGCCTAACATACTGTCATCGGTGTGCTCACTGTCTTCCCAATTCCGTAAGTGATACAAACATTATTTCTACTTAGGCTGTGTATTTTTGTGTTATTTGGTATGATTTGGCAGCTTCATAGCTTAAAGGTTACTGGAGAGAGTGTTTCTGCCGAGAGCGCTTGCGTGAGATTTTTGCTACAGTGAACAGTGCTGCAATGATTGCAGGAAAGCATTTTTACTTTATGTAGGCTGTGTATTTGTCATATAATTCCTGCTTTTACTATATGTTACTGTTATTTTAGGTTTTATGTGTTATTTGGCATGATTTGGTAGGTTGTTTTTTGGGTCTGCGAACGCTCAAGTTTTTCCCATATAAATGGTAGTTGCTTCTTCACTTTACGACATTCCAGCTTCTTCTGCCAACAGGGTCATTACATTAGCAGCAGATTACAATCATCTTGCAAATGAGCCACTATGACTTTTGATCTGTGTATATTGTACCTTAATAAATTTGTGAAGACATCATGGATTTTCCTGGTGGTGGCTGATGGAGCAACATCAATCTGCCGTTGCTCCAACTCTAATTATCTTACTATTTCCAACCTGTCTTAAAACTTTAAGTGTGATATTCTTTCATGATGACTGGAAGGAATGCCAGAGGTACTAAAAAGGATGATCTCCCAGCTTCTTTGGATTCTATTATGGATTTGCTGCAAAGTCCTACACAAGAAGCCTCTGAGAAGTTTCAACAATTCAGCTCTGAATTTAAACAAATAGATGGTAAATGGATTCCATTCAACAAACTCTTAATGAACATGATAAACGTATAAAAAAATAATGAAGCAATTTTGTCATCTCTGGAAACAGAAGTGGATGAATTGCAAAAGTTTTGTGAAAAGCAATCAAAATCCAATAAAAAGTTAAGACAGAAGATGATCAACCTAGAAAATAGAAGTAGAAGAAACAACCTACGGGTTCTGGGTCTCAAAGAATTAATCGAAGGTAATCATCCTATGGAATTTTTTTCAAACTTTTTGCGAGAATTATTTCCTGAAATTTTGACATCTTTCCCTATGATTGATCGAGTTCACAGATCTGCCGTGTTTAGACCTCCTAAGGGAGACAGACCAAGATCAGTAATAATCTGTTCTCATGAATTTAAAAAAAAGGAACTGTTAATTCGTGAACCTCGTCAAAGAGGCATGATTGACTATAATGGTCGTATGATTGGAATTGTCGAAGATTACTCGCCTGAGGTTATGCAGGAACATGCTAAGTTCAAAGAAGTTATGTCCGAGTTTCTTAACAAGGGTTTCAAGCCTTCCCTTCGCTACCCAGCCCGACTCAATTACACTTAAAGATGAATGGTTTCGTTTGACTGTTGAAACACAAAGGTTTTTAAAATCCGAAGGCTAGCTGCTTAATTTGTCTTTACATGAAGACATAAGATTAAATGAGAAACTTTTAATTTGCGGATCCCGTCGAAGGGGCATAATTGGTTATACGTTGGAATATTAAGACTCTCGAAGATTATTCACTTCAGGTTATGCAGGAACGTGTTAAGTTTAAACAAGCTTTGTTGGATTTTTTTTTAACAAGGGTTTCAAGCTGTCCCCTGGCTATCCAGTTTGACTGAGAATCTCATTTAAGATGGATCTTTTGAATGGTTTCGTTTGAATGCTGAAGCACAAAGATTTTTTAAATTTGAAGGCTAACTGCCTAGTTTGCTTTTCCATGAAGATACAAGATTAATGTTTAATGTCTTTCTGTATGAATAATTGCATCTTTTACTTTTGGTAAACCTTTGCAATTAAATTCCTTTTGTATTTTTTAATACTGTATTTTTGATATAACTATATAACAATTACAGCATGGAAACAGGCCATCCCGGCCCTTCTAGTCCATGCCGAACTCTTACTCTCACCTAGTCCCACCGACCTGCACTCAGCCCATAACCCTCCATTCCTTTCCTGTCCATATAGCTATCCAATTTTACTTTAAATGACAATATCGAGCCTGCCTCTACCACTTCTGCTGGAAAGTCATTCTACACAGCTACCACTCTCTGAGTAAAGAAGTTCCCCCTCATGTTACCCCTAAACTTTTGCCCTTTAACTCTCAACACATGTCCTCTTGTTTGAATCTCCCCCACTCTCAATGGAAAAAGCCTATCCACGTTAACTCTATCTATCCCTCTCATAATTTTAAATACCTCTATCAAGTCCCCCCTCAACCATCTAGGCTCCAAAGAATAAAGACCCAACTTGTTCAACCTTTCTCTGTAACTTAGGAGATGAAACCCAGGTCACATTCTAGTAAATCTTCTCTGTGCTCTCTCAATTTTGTTGACATCTTTCCTATAATTCGGTGACCAAAACTGTACACAATACTCCAAATTTGGCCTCACCAATGCCTTGTACAATTTCAACATTACATCCCAACTCCTCTACTCAATGCTGTGATTTATAAAGGCCAGCATACCAAAAGCTTTCTTCACCACCCTATCCACATGAGATTCCACCTTCAGGGAACTATGCACCATTATTCGTAGATCCCTCTGTTCTACTGCGTTCTCCAATGCCCTACCATTTACCATGTATGTCCTATTTTAATTAGTCCTACCAAAATGTAGCACCTCACATTTATCAGCATTAAATTCCATCTGCCATCTTTCAGCCCACTCTTCCAACTGGCCTAAATCTCTCTGCAAGCTTTGAAAACCTACTTCATTATCCACCACTCCACCTATCTTAGTATCATCTGCATACTTACTAATCCAGTTTACCACCCCATCATCTAGATCATTAATGTATATGACAAACAACATTGGACCCAGTACAGATCCCTGAGGCACACCACTAGACACCGGCCTCCAATATGACAAACAGTTATCCACCACTACTCTCTGGCGTCTCCCATCCAGCCACTGCTGAATCCGTTTTACTACTTCAATATTAATACCTAACGATTGAACCTTCCTAACTAACCTTTCATGTGGAACCTTGTCAAAGGACTTACTGAAGTCCATATAGGCAACATCCACTGCTTTACCCTCGTCAACTTTCCTAGTAACCTCTTCAAAAAATTCAATAAGATGTCAAACAAGACCTTCTGCGCACAAATCCATGTTGACTGTTCCTAATCAGACCCTGTCTATCCAGATAATTATATATACCATCTCTAAGAATATTTTCCATCAATTTACCCACCACTGACATCAAACTCACAGGCCAATAATTGCTAGGTTTACTCCTAGAACCCTTTTTAACCAATGGAACAACATGAGCAATACGCCAATCCTCCGGCACCACCTCCTTTTCTAATGACATTTGAAATATTTCTGTCAGAGCCCCTGCTATTTCCACACTAACTTCCCTCTAGGTCCTAGGGAATGTCCTGTCAGGACCTGGAGACTTATCCACTCTTATATTCCTTAAAAGCGCCAGTACTTCCTCTTCTTTAATCATCATAGTTTCCATAACTTTCCTACTTGTTTTTCTTACCTTACACAATTCAATATCCTTTTCCTTAGTGAATACCGAAGAAAAGAAATTGTTAAGAATCTCCCCAATCTCTTTTGGCTCCACACATAGCTGTTCACTCTGATTCTCTAAGGGACCAATTTTATCCCTCACTATCCTTTTGCTATTAGTATAACTGTAGAAACCATTGGGATTTATTTTCACCTTACTTGCCAAAGCAACCTCATCTTCTAGCTTTTCTAATTACTTCCTTCAGATTCTTTTTATATTCTTTATATTCCTTGAGCACCTCATTTACTCCATGCTGCCTATATTTATTGTAGATCCCTCTCTTTTTCCGAACCAAGTTTCCAATATCCCTTGAAAACCATGGCTCTCTCAAACTTTTAACCTTTCCTTTCAACCTAACAGGAACATGAAGATCCTGTAACCGCAAAATTTCACCTTTCAATGACCTCAATTTCTCTATTACATCCTTCCTACAAAACAAATTGTCCCAATCCACTCCTTCTAAATCCTTTCGCATCTCCTCAAAGTTAGCCTTTTTCCAATCAAAAACCTGAACCCTGGGTCTAGACCTATCCTTCTCTATAATTATATTGAAATTAATGGCATTGTGATCACTGGACCCGAAGTGCTCCCCAACACAAACCTCTGTCACCTGACCGATCTCATTCCCTAACAGGAGATCCAACAGTGCCCCTTCTCTAGTTGGTACCTCTGTGTATTGCTGCAAAAAACTATCCTGCACACATTTTACAAACTCCAAACCATCCAGCCCTTTTACAGAATGGGCTTCCCAGTCTATGTGTGGAAAATTAAAATCTCCCACAATCACAACCTTGTGCTTACTACAAATATCTGTTTCCTTACAAATTTGCTCCTTCAATTTTCGCTCCCCATTTGGTGGTCTATAATACACCCCCATAAGTGTTACTATACCTTTCCCATTCCTCAATTCCACCCAAATATCCTCCCTAGACGAGCCCTCTAATCTATCCTGCCAGAGCACCGCTGTAATATTTTCTCTGACGAGCAATGCAACACCTCCCCCTCTTGTCCCCCTGATTCCATCATACCTGAAGCAATTAAATCCAGGAATATTTAGTTGCCAATCACACTCCTCCTGTAACCATGTTTCACTAATAGCTACCACATCATACTTCCAGGTATCAATCCATGCTTTAAGCTCATCCACCTTTCTTATCATGCTCCTAGCATTAAAATAAATGCATTTAAGAAATTTTCCACCTCTTACTCTCTGTTTATCACTAATGGTGCAAACAACTTTATTATTTTCTTTTTCTTCCTTCTCCCCTACATCTGTTCCTACACTCTAGTTCCCTTCCCACCTTGTATCCAGCTTAAATCCACCGGAGCCTCCCTAGCAAACCTACCTGCAAGAATATTTGTCCCCCTCCAGTTCAGATGTAAACCGTCCTGCCGGAACAGGTTCCACCTTCCCTGGAAAACTGTCCAATTATCTATAAATCTGAAGCCCTCCCTCCTGCACCTTGTCATCAGCCACGTGTTGATCTGCGCTATCTTACTATTTCTAAACCCGCCTGCACGTGGCACTGGTAGCAATCCTGAGATTGCTATCCTGGAGGTCCTGTCCTTTAACTTGGCGCCTAACTCCCTAAGCTCACCTTTCAGGACCTCCTCACTCTTCCTACTCACGTCATTGGTCCCTACATGGACCACGACATCCGGCTGCTCATGCTCCCTCGAGAATACCGAGAACTCGATCTGAGATATCGCGGACCTTGGCACCAGGGAGGCAACCGACCATCCGGGATTCTCTATCTCTTCCACAGAACCTCTTATCTGTCCCCCTAACCATCGAATCCCCTATCACTACTGCTCTCCTCTTTTCCCTGCTTCCCTTCTGAGCTGGGGGTCCCGTCTCGGTGCCAGAGACGCAATCACTGCAACTTGTCCCCGTTAGTCCTGATGTATGAGAATTGAATTTCTTGTTTGGATATTGTTTTGTCTAGGTTGGAATAAGCTTGAAACTAATTGGAGCGATCACCAGGTTTTTTGGGGGGTTGTCCATAGTTGTAGATGCTGGCTTTGTATTGGTCGGCCTTCTTTCTTTGGGAGGTGGACGGGGGTATGTTTTTTTTATATAAGCTGTTTTCGAATTTTTAGCCATTTCTCAAGGTTTGTGGGTTGGCTTTAACTTACATTTTAACCCTACCTTGAAATAAATTAAAAATGGACCAAACTATTAATTTACTCAGTTTTAATGTGAAAGGATTAAATCGCTCTGTTAAACATAATAATATTTTTGCTTATATTAGGAAACTTAAGGTCCCTGTTATTTTCTAACAAGAAACTCACATACGCAAATGTGATCATTTATGTTTTTTTAGCCATTGGAATGGACTTTGTTTTCATTCTTCTTTTCAGGCCAAATCTAGAGGAGTTTCGATTCTTGTAGATAATAATCTTTCCTTTGTGCAATATAAAGTAGTGTCTGATACCAATGGACGTTCTGTTATAGTTTTAGGAAAACTAGATAACAAATTAATATTATTTGCCAATGTGTATGCCCCAAATGTAGATGATCCAGGATTCACTGAGGGTTTTGGTTTTCATTTTTACCGGATTCGAGTTTTTATTCTCTGGTGATGGGAGGAGATTTTAACTGTTGGCTAGACCAAAATTTAGACCAATCATCTTTTAAACCAGTGTCTCTTAATAAATCAGCTTCGTTTATTCAATCTTTTTTTATTAAAGTGCTGTATTGTTGATGTTTGGTGTTTTTTTTAACTTCCTTTAGATAGGGAGTACTTGTTTTTTGTCCCCATGTCCATCATACATATTCCAGGATTGATGTTTTTTTATCAATAGTCAAGTGATTTCATCAGTTTGTTCCTGTGAATATAAAGAGATTGCTGTCTCAGATCATGCTCCTATATTTCTATCTTTAAATCTCCCTGGTTTTCCTCAAACAAACAGATTTTGGTGTTTTAATACAACTTTGTTATCTGATAAGGATTTTTAAAAATTTCTAGAGAGGCATATTATTTTGATTTTTGAAGAGAATAAAAAAGAAGGGACTTGAAATCTTATTGTATGGGATATGTTCAAGGCCTATATTAGAGGACAAATTATTTCTTATACTGCGAGTGTTAAGAATAAGGCTAATAAAGAAAGAACCGAATCAGCCAATCAATTGAAACAATTAAATCTGAAATATGCTATAGCTCCAAACTAGATTAGATTAGATTATGAGGACATTCAGTCCTCGTTTATTGTCATTTAGAAATGCATGCATTAAAAAATTATACAATGTTCCTTCAGAATGATATCACAAGAAAAACACAGGACAAACCAAGACTAAAAGTTACAAAAACCACATAATTATAACATATAGTTACAACAGTGCAAAGCAATACCATAATTTGATAAAGAGCAGACCATGGGCATGGTTTAAAAAAAAAGTCTCAAAGTCTCAATAGCCTCATCATCTGACGTAGGCGGCAGAAGGGAGAAACTATCCCTGCCTGAACCTCCAAGCACCGCAAACTTGCTGATGCAGCACCATTGGAAGCACCGGACCGCAGCGGACTCTGAGACCGTCCGAAAACTTCGAGCCTCTGACCAGCCCCTCTGACACAGCCTCTCCGAGCATCATCCTCTGCCGAGCGCTTCGACCTCGCCCCGGCCACCGAGCAACAAGCAAAGCCGAAGACTCAGGGCCTTTCCATCCGGAGATTCTGGACCACACAGTAGCAGCAGCAGTGAAGCAGGCATTTCAGAAGTTTCACCAGATGTTCCTCTGTGCTCTCACGTCCATCTCCATCAAATCAGAATTGTGCACGGCACCCAACTTGACAAATGACAGACATCACCACCGGAGAGGCTGCTGTGAGCTGCGTCGCGTCGCCATCTTCTCCCTCCCTCCCTCCTGCTTTATATAAAAGACATGTTGAAGTTAAAACTAAATATGATCTTCTGTTAACATATCCAATTGAAGCTCAACTTCTTAAAGATAAAACTCAATTTTTCATTCATGGAGATAAATCAGGCAAAGTATTGGCCAACCAATTAAAAACTTCTATAGTTAAACAACAAATTAAAGAAATTTTTTAAACTAATGGTGATAGGACAACTGATCACCCTGAAGTAAATGATCCCTTTAGAGAATTCTATTCTAAACTTAATAGTTCTGATTCCCCTAAAGATAGTACTCTATTGAGTAATTTTCTAGATCAATTAAATATCCCTGCACTTTCTGCAGATAATTGCAAACAGATGGATCAACCCATTTCCTATGAGGAAATTGCTGAGGCTATACGTTCATTACACTCAGGGAAGGCCCCGGGTCCAGATGGATTTTCTGGAGAATTTTATCAGGCTTTTTCCTCATTAATTATACCGTAGTTACACTTAGTCTTTTTGGATTCTTTCAAATTGGGTAGTTTGCCTCAATCGTTCTATGAAGCTTCTATTTCTCTTATCGTAAAAAAAGACCCAACTGAATGCTCTTCATATAGGCCAATTTCATTACTCCATGTTGAATCTAAAATCATTTCTAGTTTGCCTCAATCGTTCTATGAAGCTTCTATTTCTCTTATCGTAAAAAAAGACCCAACTGAATGCTCTTCATATAGGCCAATTTCATTACTCCATGTTGAATCTAAAATCATTTCTAAAGTTCTGGCTCGTAGGATTGAAAATATTTTACCTTCTATTATTTCTGATGATCGGACTGGATTTACTAAAAACCGACATTCCCTTTTTAATATACGCCGTTGTATTAAATGTTACTTACTCTCCTTCTCAGGAGATATCGGAATGTGTGATATCCTTAGATGCTGAGAAGGGCTTCGATCGGGTTGAATGAAAGTATTTATTTAAAACCTTAGAAAAATTTAATTTTGGACCAGATTTTATTCAATGGAGTAAATTACTTTATTTATCTCCTGCTCGGGTTCTTACTAATTTTTAGAATTCCAAACCATTTAA